>NC_092374.1:191781609-191991158 GCF_030028105.1 Mobula birostris | reverse complement strand
CCCACATTTGACTCAAATTGCTCAAAACCAGGGGTTCCCCAACCTTTTTTATGCCATGGACCCCTAACAGTAACCGAGGGTTGGAACCCCTGCTCTAAACATTTTCTGTCCATGTAATTGCCCAAATACCTTTTAAATGTTCTAATTGTACCACCTCTACACTCCCTTCAGCAGCTCATTCCACAGACCCACCACCTTCTGAGTGAAAAAGTCCTTTTAAATCTTTCCCCTCTCACCTTAAATCTACATCCTCTAGTTTTAGACTCCCCCAAATAGAAACATAGAAAACCTACAGCACAATACAGGCCGTTCGGCCCACAAAGTTGTGCCGAACATGTCCTTACCTTAGAAGTTACTAGGGTTACCCATAGCCCTCTATTTTTCTAAGTTCCATGTACCTATCCAGGAGTCTCTTAAAAGAGACTATCATATCCGCCTCCACCACCGTTGCCGCAGCCCATTCCACGCACTGACCACTCTCCGAGTAAAAAACTTACCCCTGACATCTCGTCTGTACCTACTCCTAAGCACCTTAAACCTGTGTCCTCTAGTGGCAACCATTTCAGCCCTGGGAAAAAGCCTCTGACTATCCACACGATCAATGCCTCTAATCATCTTACACACCTCTCTCAGGTTACCTCTCATCCTCTGTCGCTCCAAGGAGAGAAGGGTGAGTTCACTCAACCTGTTTTCATAAGGCATGCACCCCAATCCAGGCAACATTCTTGTAAATCTCCTCTGCACCCTTTCTATGGTTTCCACATCCTTCCTGTAGTGAGGGGACCAGAACTGAACACAGTACTCCAATTCTGGGAAAAAGACTGACCTGATTTATAAACCTGTATAAATTCACCCCTCAACCTCCCACACTCCAGGGAAAACAGCCCTGGCCTATCCAGCCTCACCTTAGAACTCAAATCTTCCAGTCCCGGCAACATCCTTGTGAATGTTTTCTGTGCAATAGTTCTGAATCCTTCTCTGACTTGCCCATGTAGGTGTCTCTCTATATGTCTCTTTAAGTGTAGTGATTGTATCTGACTCCACCAGCTCCTCTGGCAGGGAGTTCCAGATATCAACCACTCCCTGTGTGAAGACCATACATCCCGTCATTAAAAATCTCACTTTAAGCTTATGCTCCATTGTTTTTGAACCCTTACCATGGGATGAGGATCCTGACACAGAAGTCGAGGGACATATATAGAGCTAGGGTGCCGAAGACCTTTGCACAATACTGTAATAATTTTATGTATTGTACTGCTGCCACAAAAAAACAAACAAATTTCACGATAGATGTGTGTGATGCTCACCTGATTCTGATATGGGTGTCTATTGTGGATTGAGAGTGGGAGAGGGGAGTCATGGCTGGGAAAAGGGTGAGGGAGATGAGAAGTACCAGGGAGACATTCTGTAATGATCAACAAACCAGTTGTTTGGAATCAAGTGGTCTTGCCTGGTGTCTCAGGGCTGAATCTGCACCCCTCCCCCACCCCGGCACTCCTTCTCAGCCACCCGTCCCACACCCCTCCCGCGGCACTCCACCCTCGCCACTCCCAACACCCTTTGCTCCCGCCAGATTTACAAACTTGCTCTCCACTCTCGGCTGACAAGTACAGTACTGTGCAAAAGTCTTAGGCACCCTGGACTTAGGCACACACATATATATGTCTAAGACAGCAGTGTATGCCTTTTCTAATTTTATTTACCTCTATCAGCCTCTTTTGCTCCAGGGGAAACAAGCCCGGTCCATCTGATCTCTCCCTAAAATTTCTCCAATCCAGGCAAGTTTTGTGAACTCTCTCCAAAGCAGCCGCACCCCTCCTGTAATGCAGCGACCAGAACTGCACACCATACTGCAAGTGTGGTCCCACCAGCAGTTAAAATCCTCCAATACAGGAGCTGCAAGGTGGGACTAAACTGGCCAGCTCTTGTTTTGCAACCAACAGACATGATGGGCCAAATGGCCGCCTTCTGCTTGGTCCTCAGTTAACTATTGTGCTTCCCCACAAACATTTTCAGAAGAGTATTGTTTGATTACTAAAAGTGAGAGGTTATCAAAGAACAAATTACACTGCTGGTATAATGACCAATCATGCAAAGCTTATGAATGCAGAACATTTTTGAAATAGAAATCCCCCCTATCCCAAAGGTGTGGATGTCAGTGGGTTAAACTGGCCACTGTAAATTGCCCCGTGTGTGGATGCGGGATGGCATCTGTGGCGAGTTGATTCGGGACATGGGGAGAGTGAAATGGGTGATGGACAGAAGGGCCTGCTTTCATACGGTAACAACTCCGTGAGTTGACTGTAAGGAGCTCTACGATGGTGTGAGGCTGTGAAGGGTGTTATATCGCTGTGTGAACTGACCAAGGGTTCCGGCCCGAAACGTTGACTCATCGTTTCCACCGATGCTGCCCGACCTGCAGAGTTCCTCCAGCGTGTTTGTGAGTGTTGCTGCGTGAACTGTATCCCAGCAGCGGCCCAGGGGTAGCTACACCCTGAAGGGTCTCGGCCTGAATCGTCGACTCTATACTGCTTTCCATCGATGTGGCCAGACCTGCTGGCTTCCTCCGCGTTTTGAGTGTGTGGCTCTGGATTTCCAGCATCTGCAGAAGGGTCTCAGTCCGAAACGTCATATTGTGTGTATCTGCAGAATCACCAGCGTTTGACAATGTTCCACCCCTGGAAACCAACCCTACGGATGGGAGGTGGTCATAAATAAGTCCGATTCGACACACGCTGCTTAGCTACACGGCACTCGAAGGGTTAAGGAACAGCGGGCCAAGCAAGAGTTTGATACACATGATTACGCAGCAACCACAGATTGTTTCGCCCCCAGGTGTAATTTCAACACTCGACCCCCTCTCACTGGCCCACTACACAGACAAAACCGAGACACACACAAAATGCTGGAGGCTAGCATGAGATGACACGCCGGCTTTCGCAGCCGCCGTCTCCGCTTCTCGGGGATTTAGATGAGACTTGCTCGAGTTTGGCTTTGCTGCGGGCTAGGAATAAACGTACCCGAGCAGGGTTAAGTGCACCGAACGAGGTATCGCGCAGAGCGATGGAGAGAGATAGGGACGCAAGGAAAGACAGAGAGGGAGAGGGTCGGGGAGAAATAAGAGAGAGGGGCAGAGCAAAACCGATGCAGTGGTAAGAGAGATGGAAATGCGGGAGATACAGAGTGAGCAGAGGAGAGAGCGCGCGAAGAAAAGCAAACATCAGAGAAACATTTAGACTGAGTAAGACATACGTGGGTCAGAGAGGGAAAGGGCTGGGAAGGGGGGGTTGAGAGGGGGAAGGGAGGAGAGAGAAGGGGGGAGAGGGAGGACGGGAGGGGGGAGGGGGAGAGGGGGGGAGGGGGAGAGGGGGGGAGGGGGAGAGGGGGGGAGGGGGAGGGGGGGGAGGGGAGAGGGGGGAGGGGAGAGGGGGGAGGGGAGAGGGGGGGAGGGGAGAGGGGGGGAGGGGGGGAGGGGGGAGGGGGGGAGGGGGGAGGGGGGAGAGGGAGAGGGAGGGCGAAGGGGGAGGGGGAGAGGGGGGGAGGGGGAGAGGGGGGAGAGGGAGAGGGAGAGGGAGGGCGAAGAGGGAGGGGGAGGCGGGAGGGGGGAGAGAGAGGGGGGGAGAGGGAGATGCCAGAGGAAGGGGGTAGGGAGAGGGGAAGGGGACAGGGTCAGACAGGAGAGCGAGATGCGGTGTAAGACAAAAACACATAGGAGGGACAGACAGACTCGGAGGGAGGGGATCAGAGGAAGAGAATAAGACATTTATGTGGTTGAGAGAGAGAGGGGGCAGTGGGAAACAGAGAAAGACGGGAGAGACACACAAGCAGGGAAACAAGAAAAGGCCAGAGACAGCCATATACGGAAGCGGAGACAGAAGGAGGGGCGAAGGAAGGGTAGGAGAGACAGGTACAGAGTATGGCAAAAAGAAGTGAGTGAAAATAGAGGCAGAAGGAGAGAAAGATGCGATGCAGAGAAACGGGAAGCGATGGAGTACAGTACACTGACGGAACCGAGAGACAGAAAGAGTGGGGAGGGGGAGGAGAAAGAGAGGAGGGAGGGGGAGAAGGGGAGAGGGAGAATGAGAGGGGGAGAGGGAGAATGAGAGGGGGAGGGGAGAAGGGGAGGGGGAGAAGGGGAGGGGGAGAAAGAGAGGGGGAGGGGGAGAAGGGGAGGGGGGAGAAAGAAGGAAGGAAGGAACGAACGAGCAAGCGAATGAAGGAGTATGTGACCATTATCATTATCTCCCAGACGGTCGCGCTGGCAAAACGCATTTTAATCGCCTGCGGTTACAACTGCAACGCGATTGTAAATTCTCCCCGCACTAAGTCTGTGTGGAGAGGGAACCAACCTCAGTGAAAGCTCCAAGTTAGAGGAGCAAGTGGGCAGATCCGGGCCGTCAACTTGTCCGCACTTGTAATGTTAAAATGTCCCAGAACGACAGGGCGCTCTCTTCTCTCAATCTCTCCCCCTTCCCTATATCTACTTCTCGTTCTTCCCCCTCACCCTTCACTCCCTCTCCTTTCCTCACCCTCTTTCCACACGTCTCTCTCTCTTCCCCTCGCACCTGTCCTATCTTCTTTCCTTTCCCTCTCTCCCCACTCTCCACTTCGCCTTTCCTCCCCATTACCCCACCTCCCCACTTCTCCTCCCCCTCTTCCACTCTTTCCCCGCTGCCCTCTCTCTCCATTCTTTCCCCCTCTTCCCTTCTCCCCCTCTCGCCCCCACCTCTTCCTCTTCCCCATCTCCCCCGGTCGTCATGCCCACCACCCTCCCCTCCTCTCTCCATCCTCTTCACCCCCCACCCCCACTACCACCACGTCTCCTCGTCCCCGTCCCCTCCCACCCCCTCCTCTGTCTCGTGTACCTTGCTGTCGTGGTGAATGAGCTGCAGTTCGTAGTCTCGGAGGATGTCCGACCGGTTGTTAACATCTCGGAGGGCCATCTGCGCGGCCGGCAGACAAGCCTGTCCTCCCGGCCAGCCCCCGCTCATGGGGAAGAGCGCTCCGATGTACAGGGTCCGTTTGCTGCCTGAGGAGAGGGAGACGAGGGTGAGCGCCAGCAGGACGAGGAGGGCGGCTGGTGGCGGTGCCATCGCCCCGAGGTCGGCGATCCTGCCTCACGTCGCCTGGGAGCCCGGGCTGAGAGAGCCCCGTCTGCGGGCACCGGAGGCAGCGAGCTCCATCTTACTGCAGTCAGCAGAGCACCAGTGATGTCACTCGTCCCCCCTCCCCTTCCCCGCCCCAAACACAGTTTATATCCACACACAGAGAGAGCTCCCGCTCCCCAGCGCAAACACACACACATACACACAACACACCTACACACACACACACACGCGCAACACACTTACACACACAACACACCTACACACGCACACACAACACACCTACACACACACACAACACACCTACACACACACGCTACATACCTACACAACACACTTACACACGCACACACAACACACCTACACACACACACTACATACCTACACACACACACAACACACTTACACACGCACACACACACTACATACCTACACACAACACACCTACACACACACACACACACAGTTTCCTGGGAAAAAGAGGGTCCACGGGGACCTGTGTGTCAATGTGTCAAACCAGGTTGTGAGGGAATGGTCCTAAATGAATATTCGAGATCTGTATTCACCAAGGAGAAGGACCTGGAAGTTCCTGAGTCCAGGGATGGGGTGTGGGGATTATTCTGTGATCTGGAAGGTAGTGAGTTCAGGGATGGAGGGATTATTCTGTGAATTATTAGGAAGGAGGATGTGTTAGATGCCATATGATGCATAAGGGTCAATAAATCCCCAGGGCTGGATGAAATCAATACCAGGTTGCCATGGGAAACAAGAACCCTGACAGAGATGTCTGCATCTTTGTCAACAACATGCCAAGTTCCAGAAGACGGGAGAATAGATAACCCTCTTCCTTCGTTGAAGAAAAGCAGTATGGATAAGCCAGGTAAATACAGATCGCTGAGCCATACTTGAGTGGCAGGGAAACTGTGGGTGAGCATTCTAACAAAGAGGAGCTGAGTACATTTGGAAAGAGTGGTCACAGTCAGCACTGGGGAAAATACTGCCTCTCCAATTGGACTGAGACTTTCAGGAGTTAGCTCAGAAGGTTGATGAAGGCAGGATGGTAGATATTGTTGCCATGGACTTCATTAAGCCACATGACAAGACCGTGCATGGCAGGCTGGTCCAGAAGGTTAAGGCACTTGGGGCCCAATGGGCGATGGCTAACCAGGTCCAAAATTGGCTTGATGATAGGAGGCCAACTGGACGAGCGTTTACCTGACTGGAAGCCTGCATCTAGTGGTTTACCGCAGAGTCGGGTGCTGGAACCCTTGTTGTTTGTTGATATATATTAACATTGAATGCAAAAGGTATCATTATTGATGACATGAAAGTTGGTGGTACTGTGCATACTGAGGAAGGTTGGCTAGCAGGGCAGCAGGATATAGATCAAATGGAAAGTTTGGCAGAACATTGGCAGATGGAATTTAATCTTGACAAGTGTCATAGGGGTAGGACATAAACAGTAAGAGGTTGGGTACTAAAGAATGCTGACGAAAAGAGGGATCTTGGGGTTTAAGACTGTAGTTCCCTGAAAGTAGGGTGATGAAGAAGACTTATGGCATGCTTGCCTTCATGCAATAATCGGACAACACACACAAAATGCTGGTGGAACGCAGCAGGCCAGGTAGCATCAATAGGAAGAAGTTCAGTCCTGACGAAGGGTCTCGACCCACCAGCATTTTGTGTGTGTTGCTTGAATTTCCAGCATCTGCAGATTTTCTCATGTTCACGTGCAACAATTGGGCGTTGTGTTGCAACTTTACAAAAGATTGGCTAGACCACACTTGGAGTACTGTGAGCAGTATTAGTTGCTACGCTACAGGAAGGATGTGGTAGCACTGGAGAGAGAGCGGAGGAGATTCACCAGCATTCTGCCTGGATTTAGTGATGTGGAGAGATTGAACAGACTGGGCTTGTTTTTCCTGGAGTGAGGGAGGCTGGCAGCTGGCACAATAGAGGTGCACATCGAAATCCAAGGAACACTGATAGGGTAAATGGTCAGAATTATTTTCCTGTGGTGGGCAGATCAAAAAGAAATTGTTTTAAGGTGAGAAAAAGGGGTTTTAAGGAGGATTTGAGGGGATTTTTGCACTATTTATTTTACATTGTAACTAATAGTAATTTTATGTACAGCTACCACAAAACAACAAATAAAACTGATAATAAACTTGATTCTGATTCAGAAAGTTTTTTTTTACACAGAGTAGTTGCTGTATGGAGCACACTGCCAGATGAGGAGGTGGAATCAGAATCAATCAGTACTTTTAAGAGACATTTGAAGAAGCATCTAAATCGATGTTCACGCCATCAGGTTGGAGGCTACCTAGACAGAATATGAGGAGGTGTTGCTCCTTTAACCTAAGGGTTGCCTCATTGTGGTGCAAGACGAGGCCAAGGATCGACATGTTAGAACAGGAATAGGGGGTAGGAATTAAAATGGTTGCCCACTGGGAAATTCCACTTTTTTGCTGATGGAGCGGAGGTGCTCAGAAAAACTTCTCCCCGATCTCTGTCAGGAGGCTGCATCAGGAGTATCGGAGAGATGGGCGAAAGGGTCAGTATGGACATGGTGCTGTGTGACCTACATGGCAGGAGAAATAAACACAAAGATACAGAGACAGATTGGATAAATACTTAGACACCAAGACAGGCTGGTGTGGGAAACAGTAAATGAATTCTTAAAGTCATCGATACCTTTACCCTGTCCAGACTTTTAACGCAGACTCCAAACATGCAAGCACATTCACAAATTAAGTAGAATATCAGAGACGCAAGTTATACAATGTCCCAGCAACATCACTAACAGTAATTACTCAGGCAGAGATCCAGGAATATAAAAAAATAACAGCATTAGGTAGACTTCACACAAAACCGCACATGCAGAGATAAATAAACACACACATAGCGAGCTATACACGTGCCCACAGATAGTGACCACACATGACAAGAAACACACAGATAAATCACACATAGACATACACAGGCACACACACAGAAAGATCGACGTCTCTCTTCCTCTCCTCCCCCTCTCCCAATCCTCCCTCCCTCCCTCTCCTTTGCCCCCCTCACTCTCGCTCAGCCTCTCTCCCTCTCCCTCCCCTCTCTATCACCCTCCCTATCTCTCCTTCAGCCCCCACCCTCTCCCTCTCCCCCTCTATCACTCTCCCTCCCTATCTCTCCTTCAGCCCCCACCCTCTCCCTCTCCCCCTCTGGCTCTCTCCCTCTCCTCCCCTCTCTCTTTCTCTCTTCCTCTCCCTCTCTCTCTCTCTCTCTCTCCACTTCCCTCCCCCCCTCTCTCAGAGAGCAGCCAAATGCCCTTCAGGTATCATCTCCAGTGAAACCAGATATCTGTGTTTTCAGAAAGCATTTTTAAGTTTCACTTGAGATATCAAACAGAGTAGGTTGTCCTACTGCATTTACAATGTTGGCAGACGTTACTACAGACCGTGTTTGCATACAGATATTCTAATGTGTTTATCAGACACTTCCCTGTCTCTCTTCTTCACCAAGACATTAATTCAATGAAAATAAATAGGGTTGTTCCAGCAACTGTAATGTCAGCCTGGTCTCCATTTATCCATTCATGTAATAACATCCATCAGCAGTCAGTGGATACTTCATTACTGTAAATGAGGAGGAGCCTTTCGGACCATCGGGTCCATGCTAGCCCTTGGCAAAGCTCTATCACCAGTCTCGTTCACTGTCCCTTATTTCACAACACACATTCTCTCCCCCTGCCCTGCCCCACCCCGCCAACATGTCCATCAGTTCCCCTGATTTACAGTGGTCAGTTACCCCTCCAACATATCATTACAAACCACAGCATCTGGGAAATACACAGAGCATAGACAGATACACAAATCCATGTACATACTCTCTATCCCTTCCTGTTCTCTTAATCCTTCCCAGTACCCCCAGCTCTCACAGCACTCTCTATCCCTCAATGTACTCCCTAACTATCCCTGTACTCTCTCACTCCCCATTCACTCTATCCCTCCCTGTACCCCCATCTCTCACCGTACTCTCTATCCCTCAATGTACTCCCTAACTATCCCTGTACTCTCTATCACTCCCTGTAGTCTCTGTCCCTCCCTGTGCCCCCATCACTCACTGTACACTCTATCCCTCAGTGAGCTCCCTAACCATCCCTGCACTCTCTATCACTCTCTGTACTCTCTATCACTTCTTGTAGTCTCTATCACCCCCTGTAGTCTTTATCACTCTCTATACTCTCTGTCCCTCCCTGTACTCTCTATCACTGCCTGTACTCTCGACCCCTCCCTGTACTCTCTATCACTCCCTGTACTCTCTATCACTTTCTGTACTCTCTGTCCCTCTCTGTACTCTCTATCACTCCCTGTACTCTCTGTCCTTCCCTGTACTCTCTATCACTCTCTGTCCCTCCCTGTACTCTCTATCACTCCTTGTACATCCTATCACTCCCTGTACTCTCTGTCACTCTCTGTACTCTCTACCTCTGCCCGTACTCTCTATCCCTCCTTGTACTCTCTACCCCTCCCCGTACTCTCTGTCCCTCCCTGTACATCCTATCACTTCTTGTACTCTCTGTCCCTCCCTGTACTCTCTATCACTTCCTGTACCCTCTGTCTCTCCCTGTACTCTCTATCACTTCCTGTACCCTCTGTCCCTCCCTGTACTCTCTGTCCCTCCCTGTACTCTCTATCACTCTCTGTACTCTCTGTATCTCCCTGTGCTCTCTATCACTCTCTGTCCCTCCCTGTACTCTCTGTCCCTCTCTGTACTCGCTACCCCTGCCTGTACTCTCTACCCTTCCCTGTACTCTCTGTCCCTCCCTGTACTCTCTATCACTCTCTGTACTCTCTGTACCTCCCTGTGCTCTCTGTCCCTCTCTGTACTCTCTAGCCCTCCTTGTACTCTCTACCCTTCCCTGTACTCTCTGTTCCACTCCGTACTCTCTACCCCTCCCTGTGCTCTCTGACCCTCCCTGTACTCTCTATCACTCCCTGTACTCTCTGTCCCTCCCTGTACTCTCTACCCCTCCCTGTACTTTCTACCCCTCCCTGTACTCTCTACCCCTCCCTGTACTTTCTATCACTCCCTCTGCTCTCTGTCCCTCCCTGTACTCTCTACCCCTCCCTGTACTCTCTATCAGTCCCTGTACTCTCTGTCCCTCTCTGCACTCTCTGCCCCTGCCTGTACTCTCTATCACTCCCTGCATGTTCATACCTTCTCTTCATGACTGTATGAGTTTGCTCCAGATAGTCTGGTTTCCTCCCACACTCCAAGGATGTAGGGTTCAGTGGGTTAATTGGTCACATGGGTGTAATTGGGCGGCACGGGCCACTTAGGCCAGAAGGGCCTGTTACCCTGCTGTGACTCAAAATTAGGGGTTCCCATCCTATTCTATGCTATGAACCCCTCCCTTTAACTGAGGTGTCTAGGAACTCCAGGTTGGGGTGTCTGCTCTAAATAAATAAGTAATTTCACTTCTAGTGGCCGAGTATGGCATTATCTGTCTCCGTTGAAATGCGCAGAGAAAATTCAGCATTTCAGCATGACACCACTGTTGGATGAATGACAAGTGGTAATGAGTCAGCGCACTGGAGTGCGATAGGTCACCTGGACGAGTGGAGCTACAACAACCTCTCGTCATTAAAACTAAAGAACTAATTGCTGGCTTCAGGAAGGAGAACATACCCCAGTCTAGAACGGGAGGGGTGGATTGGCACTGGAGAGAGTCATCAGCCATAAACTCCTGGACGTTAAGATAACCTGTCTGGTGCCCAGCATATAGATGCAATCGCAGGAAAGGCACGGCAGCATATTCACCTTTTTAGATGCTTAAAGAGGTCAACTGATTCCAACAAACCTCTACAGGTGTGATGTTGAAAGTTTCCTGACTAACCACACCATGGTCTGGAACACTAATTTGAATGCACAATAATACGAGAAACTGCAGATTATTGGACTCATCCCAATACATTACAGGCACATCTTTCCCCACCTCTGGTAGTATCTACAGGAGATAATATCCATCGTCAGAGATCCCCACCATTCTAGCCATGCTGCTTTGCACAGCTAGCATCGGGCAGGAGGTACAGAAGCCTTAAGTTAAATAGACCATAAGAAATTGGAGGAAAACTAGGCATTCAGCCTATGGAGATCGCTCCACCATTTGATCATGGCTGATTTATCTTCCCTCTCCTGCTTTCTCTTCATGCCTTTGACGTCCTTACGAACCAAGAATCTACCGTTGTCTGCTTTAAACATACCCACACTGTCTTGGCCTCCATAGCCATCTGTGGCAATAAATTCCACAGATTCACCAGCTTCTGGCTAAAGAAATTGCCCCTCATCTTTGTTCTAAAGGAACATCCTTCTGTTCTGAGTCTGTGCCCTCTCTCCCTATCGGAAATATCCACTCTCTAGGCCTTTCAATATTCCGTAGGGTCCAATGAGATCCCCCTCGTTCTTCTAAACTCCAATGTGTACAGACACAGAGCCACCAAATGCTCCTCATATGTTAACCCTTTCAGTCCTGGGGTCATTCTCATTATCCTCTTCTACACTCTCTCCAATGACACCATATCTTTTTCTAGATATGAAGCCCAAATCTGCTCACATGCCCCAAATGTGGTCTGACCAATGCTTTATAAAGCCTCAGCATTCCATCTTTGTTTTTATAATCTAGTAAGAATATAGAATATTCCCCATATTCAATGGCTCAATGGTTCCATTAATATCAGAGAATGTATACAATATACATAGTCCAACCAAGCAGAGTCCACTGCCAAGAAGGAGCACCAGCGCCTTTACTTCCTGAGAAAACTAAAGAAATTTGGCCTGTCCCCCAAAACACTCACTAATTTTTATAGATGCACCGTAGAAAGCATTCTTCTCGGGTGCATCACAACCTGGTATGGAAGTTGTCCTGTCCAAGACCGGAAGAAGCTGCAGAAGATCGTGAACATGGCGCAGCACATCACACAAACCAATCTTCCGTCCGTGGACTCACTTTACACCGCACACTGTCGGAGCAGTGCTGCCAGGATAATCAAGGACACGACCCACCCAGCCAACACACTTTTTGTCCCTCTTCCCTCCGGGAGAAGGCTCAGGAGCTTGAAGATTCGTACGGCCAGATCTGGGAACAGCTTCTTTCCAACTGTGATAAGACTGCTGAACGGATCCTGACCTGGATCTGGGCCGTACCCTCCAAATATCCAGACCTGCCTCTCGGTTTTTTTGCACTATCTTACTTTCCATTTTTCTATTTTCTATTTATAATTTATAATTTAAATTTTTAATATTTACTAATTTTAACTATTTTTAATATTTAATATTTGTAATCCAGGGAGTGTGAAGCGCAGAATCAAATATCGCTGTGATGATTGTACACTCTAGTACCAATTGTTTGGCGACAATAAAGTATAAAGTATAAAGTAAAAAAAAGTATATACAACCTGAAATTCTTATTCTTCACAGACATCCACAAAACAGAAGAAAAATCCCAATGAATGATGGAAAAAACATAAGCAGCCCAAAACCTCCTGCCCCCCTCCTTAAGACCATAAGACACAGGAACAGAATTAGGTCACCTAGCCCATCAAGTCTGCTCCACCACTCCCCAGCCTTCTCCCTGTAGCCTATGATGCCACAGTCAATCAAGAACCTTTCAATTTCTGCCTTAAATGCACCCAATGACCTGCCTGTGGAAACAAATTCCACAAATTCACCAACCTCTGGCTAAAGAAATCCCTCCGCAGCTCTGTTTTAAATGGACACCCCTCTATCCTGCGGCTGTGCCCTCTTGTCCTAGGCCTTTCAACATTCGAAAGGTTTCAATGAGATCACCCCTCATCCTTCTAAATTCCAAGGAGTACAGGCCCAGAGTCATCAAACGTTCCTCATATGACAGCCCTTTCATTCCCAGAATCATCCTTGTGACCCTCCTCTCAACCCTCTCCAATGCCAGCACATCTTTTCTTGGATGAGTAGTTCACACTACTCAAGGTGAAGCCTCACTAGTGCCTTATAAAGCTTCAGCATCACATCCGTACTCTTATATTCCAGACCCCTTGAAACGAATGCTAACATTGCATTTGCCTTCCTTACCACTGACTCAACCTGCAAGTTAATCTTCAGAGTGTTCTGCACAAGGACTCCCAAGTTTTTGAATTTCAGATTTTTGGATTTTCACCCCGTTTAGAAAATAGTCTGCACATTTATTTCTACTACCAAAGTGCATGACCGTGCATTTTCCAATATTGTATTTCATTTGCCACTTTCTTGCCCATTCTTCTAATCTAAGTCCTTCTGCAGCCTTCCTGTTTCCTTAACACTACCTGCCCCTCCACCAATGTCCATATCATCTGCAAACTTGGCAACAAAGCCATCTAATTCATTGATATACAACATAAAAAGAAGTGGTCCCAACACCGACCCCTGCGGAACACCACTAGTCACTGGCAACCAGCCAGAAAAGGATCCTTTCATTCCACTTGCTACCTCCTACCAATCAGCCAATACTCTAAACCATGCTAGTAACTTTCCTGTAATGCCATGTGCTCTTAACTTCATAAATAGCCTCATTTGTGGCGCCTTGTCAAAGGCCTGCTGAAAGTCCAAATATACAACTGCATCCCTTTTATCTATCCTACGTGTAATCTCCTCAAAGAATTCCAACAGGCTCCTCAGACAACATTTTCCTATAAGGAAACCATGCTGACTTTGTCCTGTCTTGTCCCGTGTCACCAAGTACTCCATAACCTCATCCTTAACAATTGACTCCAACATCTTCCCAACCACTGAGGTCAGGTTAACTAGTCTATAATTTCCTTTCTGCTGCCTCCCTCCTTTCTTAAACAGTGGAGTGGCAGTCCTCCAGAACCATGCCAGAGTCCAGTGATTCTTGAAAGATCATTACAGATGCCTTCACAATCTCTACCGCTACCTCTTTCATTACTCTAAGTTACCTTGTGTATTTCTAGGTCTTGGAGCCTTTTATAGCAATTGCACTCACTTCTCCTTCCCCACACCCTTCAACAACTGGCACACTGCTAGCACCTTCCACAGTGAAGACAGATGCAAAACACTCATTTACTTCATCTGCCATCTCCTTGTCCCGTGTTATTATTTCTCCGGCCTCATTTTCTAGCTGTTCTATATCCACCCTCATCTTTCTTTTACTATTCAAATATACTTGAAAAAGCATTTTCTATCCACCCTGATATAGCTTGTTAGCTTGCTTTCACATTTTATGTTTTCCCTCCTAATGATTCTTTTAGTTGCTTCCTGCAGGTTTTTAAAAGCTTCCCAATCCTCTATCTTCCTGCTAGTTTTTGCTTTGTTGTATGCCCTCTCTTTCACTTTTTCACTAGCTTTGACTTCCCTTGTTAGCCACGGTTGTACTGTTTTGCCATTTGAGTATTTCTTTGTTTTTGGAATACATCTATCCTGCACCTTCCTCATTTTCCCCAGAAACTCACGCCATTGCTGCTCTGCTGCCATCACTGCCAACATCTCCTTCCAATTTACTTTGGCCAACTCTCTCATACCACTGTAATTTTCTTTACTCCGCTGAAATACTGCTATGTCAGACTTTACTTCTTCCCTATCAAATTTTGTTGAACTCAATCATATTGTGATGACTGTCTCCTAAGAGTTCTTTTACCTTAAGCTCCCTAATCGCCTCCAGTTCATTACATAACACCCAATCCAGTATAGCTGATCCCCTAGTAGGCTCAATGATGAACTGCTTTAAAAAGCCATGTCATTGGCTTTCAACAAGCTCACTCTCTTGAGATCCATTACCAATATGATTTTCTCAATCTACCCGCATGTTAAAATCTCCCATGACCCTCATAACATTGCCCTTTTAACATGCCTTTTCTATTTCCTGTAGTAATCTGTAGTGCACGTCCCAACTCTTTGGAGGCCTGTATATAACTGCCATCATGGTCCTTTTACCCTTGCAGTTTCTTAACTCAATCCACAAGGATTCGATATCTTCTGATCCTACATCACATCTTTCTAATGATTCGATGCCGTTCTTTATCAGCAGAGCCACGCCAGCCCCTCTGCCTACCTTCCTATCCCTCCGATACAACGTGTAACCTTGGACATTCAGCTCCCAACTACAAGCTTCTTCCAGCCACAACTCAGTGATGGCCACAACATCATACCTGACAATCTGTAGTGCAATAAGATCATCCAACTTATTTCTTATATTCTGTGCATTGAGATGTATCACTTCGAGTACTGTATTTGCTACCTTTTTGATTCCGCATCCCGAATGCTCCGATACTCATCCGTTGGCTGCAGTTCTGACATATCATCTGCCTACCCTTCCTGACAGTCTGACCACACACTATCTTTGCTTTTTTACCATCCATCCTATCCTGAGTCCCTTCACTCCAGTTCCCATTTCACTGCCAGACTAGTTTAAACCCTCCCCAACAGCTCTAACAAACCTGCCCGTGAAAATACTGGTCTCCCTCGGGTTCAGGTGCAAACTGTCCCTTTTGTATAGGTCATATCAGCCCCAGAAGAGATCCCAATAATCCAAGAACCTGAAAACATAGAATAGTACAGCACATTACAGGCCCTTCGGCCCACAATGTTGTGCCGACCCTCAAACCCTGCCTCCCATATAACCCCCCCACCTTAAATTCCTCCATATACCTGTCTAGTAGTCTCTTAAACTTCACTAGTGTATCTGCCTCCAGCACTAAATCACGCACCAACAACTCCCTGAGTAAAAAACCTGAGTAAATATCCCCTTTGAACTTCCCACCCCTTACCTTAAAGCCATGTCCTCTTGTATTGAGCAGTGGTGCCCTGGGGAAGAGGCGCTGGCTATCCACTCTATCTATTCCTCTTATTATCTTGTACACCTCTATCATGTCTCCTCTCATCCTCCTTCTCTCCAAAGAGTAAAGCCCTAGCTCCCTTAATCTCTGATCATAATGCATACTCTCTAAATCAGGCAACATCCTGGTAAACCTCCTCTGTACCCTTTCCAATGCTTCCATATTCTTCCTACAGCGAGGCGACCAGAACTGGACACAATACTCCAAGTGTGGCCTAACCAGAGTTTTATAGAGCTGCATCATTACATCGCGACTCTTAAACTCTATCCCTCGACTTATAAAAGCTAACATCCCATAAGCTTTCTTAACTACCCTATCTACCTGTGAGGCAACTTTCAGGGATCTGTGGACATGTACCCCCAGATCCCTCTGCTCCTCCACACTACCAAGTATCCTGCCATTTACTCTTTACTCTGCCTTGGAGTTTGTCCTTCCAAAGTGTACCACCTCACACTTCTCCGGGTTGAACTCCATCTGCCACTTCTCAGCCCACTTCTGCACCCTATCAATGGCTCTCTGCAATCTTTGACAATCCTCTACACTATCTACGACACCACCAACCTTTGTGTCATCTGCAAACTTGCCAACCCATCCTTCTACCCCCACATCCAGGTCGTTAATAAAAATCACAAAAAGTAGAGGTCCCAGAACAGATCCTTGTGGGACACCGCTAGTCACAATCCTCCAATCTGAATGTACTCCCTCCACCACCACCCTCTGCCTTCTGCAGGCAAGCCAATTCTGAATCCACCTGGCCAAACTCCCTGGATCCCATGCCTTCTGACTTTCTGAATAAGCCTACCATGTGAAACCTTGTCAAATGCCTTACTAAAATCCATGTAGATCACATCCACTGCACTACCCTCATCTATATGCCTGGTCACCTCCTCAAAGAACTCTATCAGGCTTGTTAAAACCTGCCCCCTGCACCAGCTTCTCAGCCATGCATTTATCTGCCAATTCAACTACCACTCCCATCTTCTCCCCTTTCCCATCTGTACCATTCCCATGTATAAGCAGCCGCAAACGGCATCAACACTCCTCCTTCCCGTCCCCCAACTTATTCCAGTGCAGAGCATCAGCACTCCCACCACCCACCACCCACCGTGCACGCAACAGCACAGCATCCAAAGAAAAACCATGGTCTGCCGTCTATCAAAAACCTACTGTTGATCCCAACAGTTCAACCTGCCTCAGGCTGTCTCACTAACAAGGGAGAGACAGATATCACTCCTTCTGCAGTGAGAGGGGAGACAAACAGTCACTGTTCTGATTTTACAGTCTGTCTGTAGCGCTACTTTTAGCTCGAGTTTCCTCTGACTCGAGAATTGGCAGCAAACTCTCACTCACCATCGAGAGAGAGAGAGAGCGCGATCACCTGAGTGCAGAGACCTTGAACCCTCTGGTACTAAAAAATAAACCCACTTTATACTTTTAATGAAGCTGTGGTAAAGAACTCACTGCCCTCTGGTGAGGAAATTTCTCTTGATTTTGGTTCTAAATTTTGGAGAAGCATAGTCTTTTTCCAATATTTATGGGAGTACCATTAAGAATGTACTGACCAGCTGAATCTCTAACGCTAACCATAACAGAATCAACAGTATGTAAGACAAGTTTTTCGCCGTATCTTGCGACATGAGGCTATAATAAGTTAATACTAATACCACTATATTGAACTGTGAATGTTATTTTGTGAATGCAGTCAATATTTTGGGAATGAAGGCTTGGAGAAGCTGTTTTCTTGGCCCTAGAGCAGAGATAATCATAAGATGATGAGATATAAGAGCAGAATTAGGCCATTCAACCCATTGAGTCTGCTTCACAATCAACTCCGCTGGTTTGTTTTCTCAATCCATTCTCCAGTTCATTCATCAAGCTCTCTAATTTTTCCTGGCAAACCACCTTGCCATAACCTCCACTGTGGAGTTGGAATTGGGGAGGAATTTGGAGCATCCGGAGTGGGGGTAGGAACGCACATGTTCGCGGGGAGAACATTCAAACCGCACACACAGGCGGTGCCGGAGGTTGGGAACGAGCCCAAGTCTCTGGTGCTTGGGGGCAGCGGCTCGACCTGCAGTACCACCCTGCCGACTGACCCTGTCGATTCTTGAGTTTGTTACTCAAGGTGGTTGCTTAGTCAGTCGGAGCAAACACAGGGGCTCATACTTCACCTTGGCAAACACAACTCAGTATGTCCATTTACAGAATCAGAATGAGGTTTATCATCACTGATATATGTCACCAAATTTACCGTTTTGCGTCGTAGCAGGAGAGTGCAAAACACAAACAATTACTATAAGTTACAGTAAAAAAAATAATTAATAGTGCAAGAAAGCAATAGAGTGGAAGTGTTCACTCAAAGGACACAAAACAAGCTGTTGAAGAAATGGTGAGGAGTCAAGGTGAGAGTGACTCAGGCACTGAAGGAAATTAGACTGAATGAAGCTGGAGGAATTAATTAATTTAATGGCCCTAAAAATCAAAAATCCCTTGGACCCAATGTCCTACATTGACGATTTTATGAGAGGAACTTGCAAGAGTGGTGTGCACTGATTTTAATGCCCCAGACAATCCCAGATTTTAAACTGATCCTCAGTGAAAGTAAACAGGGGATTGGAAGCTGGAACTGAAGACTATCAGTGTTGCTTCAACTCACAGACATCATGTGGGAGCTCGATGTAACATCCTGACCAATATTTCTTGCTCAAACAAATATTGGTAGAAGGAATTATTCAGTAGTTTTTATGACGGGCAGGGCTTGGTGTGAGTAAGCTCTGCTGTGTTTCCCACAGCAAAGTGCTTGGAGAGGGGAATAGTGGTGTAGTGGAAAAGAGTGATTTCCTAAACGGGGTCCTGAGGGAAGGGACTCATCGGAAAACCGATACTACCTCTGAATAATGACAGCAGAGTCTGTTACCCAACCCACTGTACACAGTCAGTAAACCTACATTGTCACACACCAACTGTACAGTCAGTACCTATTCCCTGTTCCACACTGACTGTACACAGTCAGTAAACATATCCCTGTCCTAAAGTAATAGTAGACAGTCAGAAACACTACAAAAGACCCACATCAACTATATAGTCAGTAACACTAATACAGCCACACACAGTCATCCATCTCCTGTCCCACACTGATCGTACACAGACAGTAATCCCTTTCCTGTCTCACACCAACCATACACAGACAGTAATCCTTCTCATGTCCCATACAGACTATATGCAGTCAGAAACCCTACCTCTGAACACCAAATGTACAGTGTCAGTAACTCTGTCTCTGTACACAGTCAGAAACCCTATCACTGAATATCGACTGTGCAGGGTCAGTAATCTTATCACTAAACATTGTACAGTCAGAAACCCTATCTCTGAACACAGACTATACACAGACAGAAACCCTGTCTGTGAACGAACTGTACACAGTCAGAAACCCTATCACTGAATATCGACTCGACAGTCAGACACTCTATCACTGAACACCAACTGTACACAGTAATCCTATCACTGAATGTAAACAGTCAGAAAACCTATCTCTAAACAGACTGTACATTGGTGCTAGAAAGTTTGTGAACCCTGTGGAATTTTCTCCATTCCTGCATAAATATGTCCTACAATGGGATCAGATCCGCACATAAGCCCTAAAACTAGATAAAGAGAACGCAATTACATAAATATTACACCAACTATACATGGTCAGTATCCCTATCTCTGAACACTGACTGTACACAGTCAGACACCCTATCACTGAACACTGACTGTAAACAGACACCCTATCACTTGAACACTGACTGTATACAGTCAGACACCCCATAACTGAACTCCAACTGTACACACTCAAACACCCTATGACTGAACACCGACTGTATACTGTCAGACACCCTATCACCTATCACTGAACACCAACTGTACATGGTCAGTGACCCTATTACTAAACACTGATTGTACACAGTCAGACACCCTATCACTGAACACTGACTGTGCACAGTCAGACTCCCTACCACTGAACCCCGACTGTACACAGTCAGACACCCTACCACTGAACCCCGACTGTACACAGTCAGACACGCTATCATTAAACACTGACTGTACACAGTCAGACACCCTATCACAGAACACTGACTATACACAGTCAGACACCCTATCACTGAAAAGTGACAGTACACGGTCAGACAACCTATCACTGAACACTGACTGTACACGGTTAGACACCCTATCACTGAACACTGACTGTACACAGTCAGACACCCTACTGCTGAAGAGTGACAGTACACGGTCAGACCCCTATCACTGAACACCGACTTTACACGGTCAGACACCCTATCACTGAACACCAACTGTACACGGTCAGACACCCTATCACTGAACACCGACTGTACACGGTCAGACACCCTATCACTGAACACTGACTGTAGAGAGTCAGACACCCTATCACTGAACACTGACTGTAGAGAGTCAGACATCCTATCACTGAACACTGACTGGACACAGTCACACACACTATCATTAAACACCGACTGTACACAGTCAGATACCCTATCACTGAACACTGCCTGTACACAGTCAGACACCCTATCACTGAAAACCACCTATACACAGTCAGACACCCTATCACTGAACACTGACTGTACACAGTGAGCGAACCTATGACTGAACACTGACTGCACGCAGTCAGACACCCTATCACTGAACACTGACTGTAGAGAGTCAGCGATCCTTTTACTGAATACTGACTGGACACAGTCACACACACTATCATTAAACACCGACTGTACACAGTCAGATACCCTATCACTGAACACTGCCAGTACACAGTCATACACCCTATCACTGAACACTGACTGTACACAGTGAGCGAACATATTACTGAACACTGACTGCACGCAGTCAGACACCCTATCACTGAACACTGACTGTAGAGAGTCAGCGATCCTTTTACTGAATACTGACTGGACACAGTCACACCCACTATCATTAAACACCGACTGTACACAGTCAGATACCCTATCACTGAACACTGCCAGTACACAGTCATACACCCTATCACTGAACACTGACTGTACACAGTGAGCGAACATATTACTGAACACTGACTGCACGCAGTCAGACACCCTATCCCTGAACACTGACTGTAGAGAGTCAGCGATCCTTTTACTGAATACTGACTGGACACAGTCACACATACTATCATTAAACACCGACTGTACACAGTCAGACACCCTATCACTGAACACTGACTGCACGCAGTCAGACACCCTCCTGCTGAAAAGTGACAGTACAGGGTCAGACCCCTATCACTGAACACCGACTGGACACAGTCAGACCCCTATCACTGAACACCGACTGTACACGGTCAGACACCCTATCACTGAACACCGACTGTACACGGTCAGACACCCTATCACTGAACACCGACTGGACACAGTCAGACCCCTATCACTGAACACCGACTGTACACGGTCAGACACCCTATCACTGAACACCGACTGTACACGGTCAGACACCCTATCACTGAACACCAACTGTACACAGTCAGACACCCTATCACTGAACACTGACTGTGCACAGTCAGACACCCTACCACTGAACCCCGACTGTACACAGTCAGACGCCCTATTACTGAACACCGACTGTACACGGTCAGACGCCCTATCACTGAACACCAACTGTACACGGTCAGACCGCTAACACTGAACACCGACTGTACACAGTCAGACACCCTATCACTGAACACCAACTGTACACGGTCAGACACCCTATCACTGAACACCGACTGTACACGGTCAGACATCCTATCACTGAACACCGACTGTACACGGTCAGACACCCTATTACTGAACACCGACTGTACACGGTCAGACGCCCTATTACTGAACACCGACTGTACACGGTCAGACGCCCTATCACTGAACACCAACTGTACACAGTCAGACACCCTATCACTGAACATGGACTGTACACGGTCAGACGCCCTATCACTGAACACTGACTGTAGAGAGTCAGACATCCTATCACTGAACACTGACTGGACACAGTCACACACACTATCATTAAATACCGACTGTACACAGTCAGATACCCTATCACTGAACACTGACTGTACACAGTCAGACACCCTCCTGCTGAAAAGTGACAGTACAGAGTCAGACCGCTATCACTGAACACCGACTGTACACGGTCAGACACCCTATCACTGAACACTGACTGTACACAGTAAGACACCCTATCACCAAACACTGACGGTACACGGTCAGACACCCTATCACTGAACACCAACTGTACACGGTCAGACACCCTATCACTGAACACCGACTGTACACGGTCAGACACCCTATCACTGAACACCGACTGTACACGGTCAGACACCCTATCACTGAACACCAACTGTACACAGTCAGACACCCTATCACTGAACACTGACTGTAGAGAGTCAGACATCCTATCACTGAACACTGACTGGACACAGTCACACACGCTATCATTAAATACCGACTGTACACAGTCAGATACCTATCACTGAACACTGCCTGTACACAGTCAGACACCCTATCAACGAACACTGACTGTACATGGTCAGACACCCTATCAATGAACACTGACTGTAAACATTCAGACACCCTATCACAGAACACTGACAGTACACAGTCACACACCCTATCACTGAAAACCACCTATACACAGTCAGACACCCTATCACTGAACACTGCCTGTACACAGTCAGACACCCTATCACAGAACACTGACAGTACACAGTCATACACCCTATCACTGAACACCGACTGTACATGGTCAGACACCCTATCACTGAACACCAATTATACGTGGTCAGACACCCTATCAGTAAACACCGTCTGCACACAGACAGACACCCTATCACTGAACACCAACTGTACACGGTCAGACACCCTATCACTGAAATCCCACTGTACACGGTCAGACACCCTATCACTGAACAGCCACTGTACACCAGTTAGACACCCTATCAGTAAACACTGACTGTACACAGTCAAACACCCTATCACTGAAAACCAACTGTGCACAGTCAGACTCCCTATCACTGAAATCCCACTGTACACAGTTAGACACTCTATCAGTAAACACTGACTGTACACAGTCAGATACCCTATCACTGAAAACCGACTGTACACAGACACCCTATCACTGAACATGGACTGTACACAGTAAGACACCCTATCACCAAACACTGACGGTACACGGTCAGACATCCTATCACTGAACACCGACTCTACACGGTCAGACACCCTATCACTGAACACCGGCTGTACACAGTCAGACACCATATCAATGAACACTGACTGTACACCTTCAGACACCCTATCACTGAAAACCGACTGTATACAGTCAGACACCCCAGAACTGAACTCCGTGCACAGTCAGACACACTATCATTAAACATGGACTGTACACAGTCAGACACCCTATCACTGAACACCGACTGTACACGGTCAGACCCCCAATCACTGAAATCCCACTGTACACAGTCAGACACCCTATCACTGAACACCCACTGTACACAGTTAGACATCCTATCAGTAAACGCTGACTGTACACAGTCAGACACCCTATCACTGAAAACCACCTATACACAGTCAGACACCCTATCACTGAACACGGACTGTAGACAGTCAGACACCCTATCACTGAACACAGACTGTACACGGTCAGACACCCTATCAACGAACACTGACTGTACATGGTCAGACACCCTATCAGTGAACACTGACTGTAAACATTCAGACATCCTATCACTGAACACTGACTGGACACAGTCACACACACTATCATTAAACACCGACTGTACACAGTCAGATACCCTATCACTGAACACTGCCTGTACACAGTCAGACACCCTATCACTGAAAACCACCTATACACAGTCAGACACCCTATCACTGAACACTGACTGTACACAGTGAGCGAACCTATGACTGAACACTGACTGCACGCAGTCAGACACCCTATCCCTGAACACTGACTGTAGAGAGTCAGCGATCCTTTTACTGAATACTGACTGGACACAGTCACACACACTATCATTAAACACCGACTGTACACAGTCAGATACCCTATCACTGAAAACCACCTATACACAGTCAGACACCCTATCACTGAACACGGACTGTAGACAGTCAGACACCCTATCACTGAACACAGACTGTACACAGTCAGACACCCTATCACATAACACCGACTGTACATGGTCAGACACCCTATCAGTAAACACTGACTGTACACAGTCAGACACCCTATCACTGAACACGGACCGTACACGATCAGACACCCTAACACTGAACACGGACTGTAAACATTCAGACACCCTATCACTGAACACCGACTGTACATGGTCAGACACCTTATCACTGAATACCGACTGTACATGGTCAAACACCCTATCACTGAACACCGACTGTACATGGTCAGTCACCCTATCACTGAACACCGACTGTACATGGTCAGTCACCCTATCAGTAAACACCGACTGCACACAGTCAGACACCCTATCACTAAACACCGACTGCACACAGTCAGACACCCTATCACTGAACACTGACTGTACACGATCAGAAACCCTATCACTGAACACCCACTGTACACAGACACCCTATCAGTAAACACTGACTGTACACAGTCAGACACCCTTTCAGTAAACACCAACTGTACAAGTCAGACACCCTATCACTGAACACCGACTGTAAACATTCAGACACCCTATCACTGAACACCGACTACATGGTCAGACACCCTATCACATAACACCGACTGTACATGGTCAGACACCCTATCACATAACACCGACTGTACATGGTCAGACACCTTATCACTGAACACCGACTGTACATGGTCAGACACCCTATCACTGAACACTGACTGTACACGATCAGAAACCCTAACACTGAACACGGACTGTAAACATTCAGACACCCTATCACTGAACACCGACTGTACATGGTCAGACACCTTATCACTGAATACCGACTGTACATGGTCAAACACCCTATCACTGAACACCGACTGTACATGGTCAGTCACCCTATCACTGAACACTGACTGTACACGATCAGAAACCCTAACACTGAACACGGACTGTAAACATTCAGACACCCTATCACTGAACACCGACTGTACATGGTCAGATACCTTATCACTGAACACCGACTGTACATGGTCAGACACCCTATCACTGAACACCGACTGTACATGGTCAGACACCCTATCAGTAAACACTGACTGCACACAGTCAGACACCCTATCACTGAAAACCGACTGTACATGGTCAGACACCCCATCACTGAACACTGGCTGTACACAGACACCATATTAATGAACACTGACTGTACACCTTCAGACACCCTATCACTGAAAACCGATTGTATACAGTCAGACACCATATCAATGAACACTGACTGTACACCTCAGACACCCTATCACTGAAAACCGACTGTATACAGTCAGACACCCAATAACTGAACACCGACTGTGAATAGTCAGACACCCTATCACTGAATGACTGTACACAGTTAGACACCCTATCAGTAAACACAGACTGTACACAGATACCCTATCACTGAAAATCGACTGTACACAGTAAGACACCCTATCACCGAACACTGACGGTACACGGTTAGACATCCTATCACTGAACACCGACTCTGCACGGTCAGACACCCTATCACTGAACACCGGCTGTACACAGTCAGACACCATATCAATGAACACTGACTGTACACCTTCAGACACCCTATCACTGAAAACTGACTGTATACAGTCAGACACCCCAGAACTGAACACTGTGCACAGTCAGACACCCTATCACTGAACGACTGTACACAGTCAGACACGCTATCATTAAACATGGACTGTACACGGTTAGACATCCTATCACTGAACACCGACTCTACACGGTCAGACACCATATCAATGAACACTGACTGTACACCTTCAGGCACCCTATCACTGAAATCCCACTGTACACGGTCAGACACCCTATCACTGAACACCCACTGTACACAGTTAGACACCCTATCACTGAACACGGACTGTAGACAGTCAGACACCCTATCAACGAACACTGACTGTACATAGTCAGACACCCTATCAATGAACACTGACTGTAAACCTTCAGACACCCTATCACTGAAAACCGACAGTATACAGTCAGACACCCTATCGCTGAACACAGACTGTACACAGTGAGACAACCTATCACTGAACAGTGACTGTACACGGTCAGACACCCTATCACTGAACACCGACAGACACCCTATCACTGAACACCGACTGTACACAGTCAGACACGCTATCATTAAACAGGACCGTACACAGTCAGACACCCTATCACAGAACACTGACAGTACACGGTCAGACAGCCTATCACTGAACAAGGACTATACACAGTCAGACACCCTATCACTGAAAAGTGACAGTACACAGTCAGACACACTATCACTGAACACCGACTCTACACGGTCAGACACCCTGTCAGTAAACAGCAACTGTACACAGTCAGACACCCCATCACTGAACATTGACTGTACACGATCAGAAACCCTAACATTGAACACGGACTGTAAACAGTCAGACACCCTATCACTGCACACTGACTGTACATGGTCAGACACCTTATCACTGAACACCAACTGTACATGTTCAGACACCCTATCACTGAACACCGACTGTACATGGTCAGACACCCTATCAGTAAACACTGACTGCACACAGTCAGACACCCTATTACTGAAATCCCACTGTACACAGTTAGACACCCTATCAGTAAACACTGACTGTACACAGTCAGACACCCTATTACTGAAATCCCACTGTACACAGTTAGACACCCTATCAGTAAACACTGACTGTACATGGTCAGACACCCTATCACAGAACACTGACGGTACACAGTCAGACACCCTATCACTGAACACTGACTGTGCACAGTGAACGAACCTATCACTGAACACAGACTGCACGCAGTCAGACACCCTATCACTGAACATTGACTGTAGACAGTCAGCGATCCTATTACTAAATACTGACTGGACACAGTCACACACCCTATCACTGAACACTGCCTGTACACTGCCAGACAGCCTATCACTGAACACAGACTGTACACAGTGAGACACCCTATCACTGAACAGTGACTGTACACGGTCAGACACCCTATCACCCTATCACTGAACACCAACTGTACACGGACAGACACCCTATCACTGAACACTGACTGTCCACTGTCAGACACACTATCACTGAACACCGAAAGTACACGGTCAGACACACTATCACTGAAATCCTACTGTACACAGTTAGACACCCTATCAGTAAACACTGACTGTACACAGTCAGATACTCTATCACTGAAAACCGACTGTACACAGTCAGACACCCTATCACAGAACATGGGCTGTACACAGTCAGACACCCTATCACCGAACACTGACTGTACATGGTCAGGCACCCTATCACTGAACACCGACTGTACATGGTCAGACACCTTATCACTGAATACCGACTGTACATGGTCAAACACCCTATCACTGAACACCGACTGTACATGGTCAGTCACCCTATCAGTAAACACCGACTGCACACAGTCAGACACCCTATCACTAAACACCGACTGCACACAGTCAAACACCCTATCACTGAACACTGACTGTACACGATCAGAAACCCTATCACTGAACACCCACTGTACACAGTTAGACACCCTATCAGTAAACACTGACTGTACACAGTCAGACACCCTTTCAGTAAACACCAACTGTACAAGTCAGACACCCTATCACTGAACACCGACTGTAAACATTCAGACACCCTATCACTGAACACCGACTGTACATGGTCAGACACCCTATCACATAACACCGACTGTACATGGTCAGACACCCTATCACATAACACCGACTGTACATGGTCAGACACCTTATCACTGAACACCGACTGTACATGGTCAGACACCCCATCACTGAACACTGGCTGTACACAGACACCATATCAATGAACACTGACTGTACACCTCAGACACCCTATCACTGAAAACCGACTGTATACAGTCAGACACCCAATAACTGAACACCGACTGTGAACAGTCAGACACCCTATCACTGAATGACTGTACACAGTTAGACACCCTATCAGTAAACACAGACTGTACACAGATACCCTATCACTGAAAATCGACTGTACACAGTAAGACACCCTATCACCGAACACTGACGGTACACGGTTAGACACCCTATCACTGAACGACTGTACACAGTCAGACACGCTATCATTGAACACGGACTGTACACAGTCAGATACCCTATCACTGAACACCGACTGTACACGGTCAGACCCCCAATCACTGAAATCCCACTGTACACGGTCAGACACCCTATCACTGAACACCCACTGTACACAGTTAGACACCCTATCAGTAGACACTGACTGTACACAGTCAGACACCCTATCACTGAAAACCACCTATACACAGTCAGACACCCTATCACTGAACACGGACTGTAGACAGTCAGACAACCTATCACTGAACACGGACTGTAGACAGTCAGACACCCTATCAACGAACACCAACTGTACAAGTCAGACACCCTATCACTGAACACCGACTGTAAACATTCAGACACCCCATCACTGAACACCGACTGTACATGGTCAGACACCCTATCACATAACACCGACTGTACATGGTCAGACACCCTATCACATAACACCGACTGTACATGGTCAGACACCTTATCACTGAACACCGACTGTACATGGTCAGACACCCCATCACTGAACACTGGCTGTACACAGACACCATATTAATGAACACTGACTGTACACCTTCAGGCACCCTATCACTGAAAACCGATTGTATACAGTCAGACACCATATCAATGAACACTGACTGTACACCTCAGACACCCTATCACTGAAATCGACTGTATACAGTCAGACACCCAATAACTGAACACCGACTGTGAACAGTCAGACACCCTATCACTGAATGACTGTACACAGTTAGACACCCTATCAGTAAACACAGACTGTACACAGATACCCTATCACTGAAAATCGACTGTACACAGTAAGACACCCTATCACCGAACACTGACGGTACACGGTTAGACATCCTATCACTGAACACCGACTCTACACAGTCAGACACCCTATCACTGAACACCGGCTGTACACAGTCAGACACCATATCAATGAACACTGACTGTACACCTTCAGACACCCTATCACTGAAAACCGACTGTATACAGTCAGACACCCCAGAACTGAACACTGACTGTGCACAGTCATACACCCTATCACTGAATGACTGTATACAGTCAGACACGCTATCATTGAACACGGACTGTACACAGTCAGATACCCTATCACTGAACACCGACTGTACACGGTCAGACCCCCAATCACTGAAATCCCACTGTACACGGTCAGACACCCTATCACTGAACACCCACTGTACACAGTTAGACACCCTATCAGTAGACACTGACTGTACACAGTCAGACACCCTATCACTGAAAACCACCTATACACAGTCAGACACCCTATCACTGAACACGGACTGTAGACAGTCAGACACCCTATCACTGAACACGGACTGTAGACAGTCAGACACCCTATCAACGAACACTGACTGTACATAGTCAGACACCCTATCAATGAACACTGACTGTAAACCTTCAGACACCCTATCACTGAAAACCGACAGTATACAGTCAGACACCCAATAACTGAACACCGACTGTGCACAGTCAGACACCCTATCGCTGAACACAGACTGTACACAGTGAGACAACCTATCACTGAACAGTGACTGTACACGGTCAGACACCCTATCACTGAACACCGACAGACACCCTATCACTGAACACCGACTGTACACAGTCAGACACGCTATCATTAAACAGGACCGTACACAGTCAGACACCCTATCACAGAACACTGACAGTACACGGTCAGACAGCCTATCACTGAACAAGGACTATACACAGTCAGACACCCTATCACTGAAAAGTGACAGTACACAGTCAGACACACTATCACTGAACACCGACTCTACACGGTCAGACACCCTGTCAGTAAACAGCGACTGTACACAGTCAGACACCCTGTCACTGAACATTGACTGTACACGATCAGAAACCCTAACATTGAACACGGACTGTAAACAGTCAGACACCCTATCACTGAACACTGACTGTACATGGTCAGACACCTTATCACTGAACACCAACTGTACATGTTCAGACACCCTATCACTGAACACCGACTGTACATGGTCAGACACCCTATCAGTAAACACTGACTGCACACAGTCAGACACCCTATTACTGAAATCCCACTGTACACAGTTAGACACCCTATCAGTAAACACTGACTGTACATGGTCAGACACCCTATCACAGAACACTGACTGTACACAGTCAGACACCCTATCACTGAACACTGACTGTACACAGTGAGCGAACTTATCACTGAACACAGACTGCACGCAGTCAGACACCCTATCACTGAACATTGACTGTAGACAGTCAGCGATCCTATTACTAAATACTGACTGGACACAGTCACACACCCTATCACTGAACACTGCCTGTACACTGCCAGACAGCCTATCACTGAACACAGACTGTACACAGTGAGACACCCTATCACTGAACAGTGACTGTACACGGTCAGACACCCTATCACCCTATCACTGAACACCAACTGTACACGGACAGACACCCTATCACTGAACACTGACTGTCCACGGTCAGACACACTATCACTGAACACCGAAAGTACACGGTCAGACACACTATCACTGAAATCCTACTGTACACAGTTAGACACCGTATCAGTAAACACTGACTGTACACAGTCAGATACTCTATCACTGAAAACCGACTGTACACAGTCAGACACCCTATCACAGAACATGGACTGTACACAGTCAGACACCCTATCACCGAACACTGACTGTAAACCTTCAGACACCCTATCACTGAACACCTACTGTACATGAACAGACACCCTATCACTGAAATCTCACTGTACACGGTCAGACACCCCATCACTGAACACCCACTGTACACAGTCAGACACCATATCAATGAACACTGACTGTACACAATCAGACACGCTATCATTAAACACAGACTGTATACAGTCAGACACCCTATCACAGAACACTGACTGTACATGGTCAGACAGCCTATCACTGAACACTGACTGTACACTGTGAGCGAACCTATCACTGAACACTGACTGTACACTGTGAGCGAACCTATCACTGAACACCGACTGTACACGGTCAGACACCCTATCACTGAACACTGACTGTACACGGTCAGCGAACCTATCACTGAACACTGACTGCATGCAGTCAGACACCCTATCACTGAACACTGACTGCAGACAGTCAGCGATCCTATTACTGAATACTGAGTGGACACAGTCTCACACACTATCAGTGAACACTGACTGTAAACAGTCAGACACCCCATCACTGAACACCGAATGTATACAGTCAGACACCCCATAACAGAACACCAACTGTGCACAGACACCCTATCACTGAACACCGACTGTATACAGTCACACACCCCATAACTGAACTCCGACTATACACAGTCAGACACCCTATCAGTGAACACCGATTGGACACAGTCAGACACCCTACCACTGAAACACCAACAGTACATGGTCAGACACTCTATCACTGAACACCAACTGTACACAGACACCCTATCAGTAAACACTGACTGTACACAGTCAGACACCCTATCACTGAAAACCAACTGTACACAGTCAGACACCCTATCACTGAACACTGATTGTACACGGTCAACACCCTATCACTGAACACTGACTGTACACAGTCAGACACCCTATGACTGAACACCAACTGTACATTGTCAGACAACCTATCACCTATCACTGAACACTGTACACGGACAGACATCCTATCACTGAACACTGACTGTACACAGTCAGACACCCTATCACTGAACACTGACTCTACACGGTCAGACACCCTATCACTGAAATCCCACTGTACACATTTAGACACCCTATCACTGAACACCGACTGTACATGGTCAGACACCCTATCACTGAACACCGACTGTACATGGTCAGACACCCTATTAGTAAACACTGACTGCACACAGTCAGACACCCTATCACTGAACACCGACTGTACATGGTCAGACACCCTATTAGTAAACACTGACTGTACACAGTCAGACACCCTATCACTGAGTAGCGACTGTACACAGTCAGACACAATACCACTGAAAACTGACAGTATATGGTCAGTAACCCTATCACTGAACAACGACTATACATAGTTAGACACCCTATCGCTGAACACCGACTGTACACAGTCAGACACGCTATCATTAAACACCGATTGTACACAGTCCGACACACTATCACTGAACAGTGACTGTTCATGGTCAGACAGCCTATCACTGAAAATGGACTGTACACATTCAGACACCCTATCACAGAACACTGACTGTACACGGTCAGACACCCTATCACAGAACACCAACTATACACAGTCAGACACCCTATTGCTGAACACCGACAGTACACAGTCAGTAACCCTATTTCTGAACACAGTACACAGTCAGTAACCCTATCTCTGAACACAGTACAAATTCAATAACCCTGTCTCTGAACACAGTACACAGCCATTAACTCTATCTCTGAACACAGCACTCAGTCAATAACCCTATCTCTGAACACAGTACACAGTCAGTAACCCTATCTCTGAACACAGTACTCAGTCAGTAACCCCATCTCTGAGCACTGTACACAGTCAATAACCCTATCTCTGAACACAGTACAGTCAATAACCCTATCTCTGAACACAGTACACAGTCAGTAACCCTATCTCTGAACACAGTACAGTCAATAACCCTATCTCCGAACACAGTACACAGTCAGTAACTCTATCTCTGAACACAGTACACAGTCAGTAACCCTATCTCTGAACACAGTACACAGTCAGTAACCCTATCTCTGAACACACTACACAGTCAGTAACCCTATCTCTGAACACACTACACAGTCAGTAACCCTATCTCTGAACACACTACACAGTCAGTAACCCTATCTCTGAACACAGTACAGTCAGTAACCCTATCTCTGAACACACTACACAGTCAGTAACCCTATCTCTGAACACAGTACACTGTCAATAACCCTATCTCTGAACACACTACACAGTCAGTAACCCTATCTCTGAACACAGTACGCAGTCAGTAACCCTATCTGTGAACACAGTACACTGTCAATAACCTTATCTTTTCCCACTGACTGTGCACAGTCAAAAACCCAATCTCTGAACATAGTCAGTACCCTATCTCAGAACAGATAGTTAGTCATAAGTCACGGTACATATTGGTACCAACGACATAGGTAGAAAAAAGGTGGAGGCCCTGAAAAAAGAAGACAGGGAGTTAGGAAGAAGCTGAGAAATAGTACCTCAAGGGTAATAATCGTTTGATTATTGCCTGTGCCACGTGACAACGAGGATAGGAATAGAATGAGGTGGCAGATAAATGTGTGGATGAAGAATTGGAGCAGGGGCAGGGATTCAGATTTCTGGATAACTGGGGCCTCTTGGAGCAAGTGGGTTGCCGCAGGCTTAGTCTCACTTGCATTGACACTACTCTGTTAATGTAATAGCAATGGCACTCACTCCTGCTCCCTGACACTCACAGACCTCTGGCACCCTGCTGGTGTCTTTCACAGTGAAGGCAGATGCAAAGTTCATCTGCCAAATCTTTGTCCCCATTACTACCTCACCAGCATCATTTTCCAGTGGACCAATATCAACTCTCACCTCCCCTTTACTCTTTATACAACTGAAAAATCTTTTGGTATCCTCCTTTATGTTATTGGCTAGTCTGCCCTCATGTTTCATTTTTCCCTTCATAGCTTTTTTAGTTGCCTTTTGTTGGATTTTAAAATCTTCCCAATCATCCAGCTTCCCATTCACTTTTGCTACCTTATATGCCCTTTCCTTGTCTTTTATGCAGTCCTTAACTTCCCTTACCTGACTTCCCGCTCACCCAGGGAAAGTGTACATGCAATACATCGCCTCTCCTTTCCTAGTGTAGTGATCGCCACGTGGCCACTGCAAATGGTCTCTCCTACATTACTGCGTCTGTAGCAACACCTTCTCATCAGTGCCTCCTGTTTTCACCGAGCTTGCTACATCATGGTGCGACCGAGTGTCGGGTGGTATAACTGGATGGGTAGGCTGGGCTCGTTAGCCTTGGTTGGCAGCCAGCCTAAGAGAAGGACAGCTCTGAATCCAAACCCGGGCAGGTGGGGCTCGTCAGCCTTGTCAGGCCATCCACCTCGGAGAAGGACACTCCGACGTAACTCCTACGACCCGAGGACCTCGCTGTCACCATCCCAGCTTGCTAGGCTATGGTAGATGAACCCCAGGTGTAAAGGGTGGGGCCAGTACCGCGCACACTGCACTCCACCTAAAATACCATTGTGCAGGCTGAAGGACACGCCCACGTCTCCGACCATCCTCCCCGACAGCTGCTGTGGCCAGGCCTGTCTGTCCCATATTGACCTCATCAGCCACCAGCGAGCCTGCAGGTCCAGTAGGCTTCTGCGCTGATCAGACAATTGCGTCATCTTGTTCTTTCGAGAATGTAATCAAGCTGTTTCCTGTAGATGGAGGCTCTGTTTTCATATGTCCACAGTTTACCAGCTCGCTTCTTGAATTGTGTGTTGGTGGCAATGAGACTGTGTTCCTGGATGAAATGAACTAAATATTGTCCATTTCTGTTGGTAAAGTCTTGGTATGAGTATGGAACATCTTCCAGTCCGACCTGGGCATTAAAATCGCCGAGCACAGCTAGGAAGTTATGTGCTGGATATTGAATTGACAGCTTCGTGAAGTTTACTGTAGAAGGCCTCCACCTCCTTGTCCTCTCTGCAGTTGTGCGGGGAGTAACAGATGATGACAGAGGTCGCCGGGTTTCCGTCGAATTCTGCAGTAAGGATTCTGTCACTGACTGAGACTATGCCCCTCAGTGCCTCCTTCGCCTTGCTGTTCAGCATCAGCCCTACTCCACCTTGTGCTGACATCGTCGTCGGCTCTCTCCATGCAGACGAGGTGATGAGGTGCATCCCCTATACCTCTGTGAACTTTATCTCTTCGTCAGGGTGTACATGACGGTGTTCTTGGATCCCCAGGATGGAGGTTTCAAATCTGCCTGCCTGTGATGACAACTCTGTGCATCGACGCAAGAGGCGGATGGCGGAAGTTGTATCACCAGATGGAGAAACAGCAGTGTTCGAGCTCCTAGCTGGTGTGCTGCAAGGAGACACTCTGGCACCCTATGTCTTAATAATCGTCCTTGATTACGCTCTGCGTCAAGCTACCAAAGATCATGACAAGCTTGGTTTTACCATAAAACCAGGGCGAACCGAAGGGGTCAGACCAGTTACGCTCACAGACCTCGATTTTACAGATGACATAGTCCTGCTCTCTGACCAGATGGAGGAAGCACAACAGCTACTGACAAAAGTGGGAATTGAATGCAAAAAAGTTGGACTTCACCTAAACGCTAAAAAGACAGAGTACATGGCGTTTAACTGCGATGAAGGTACTCTCAAGACCGTAGAGAACGATACCATTAAGAAAGTCTTTGACTACAAGTACCTCGGGAATGATGAGTTTGGAGAAGGACATAAAGATACGGAAAACGCTGGCGTGGAAGGCTATGAACGACATGAAGGAAATCTGGAAGTCGAACCTGACCAGAGGACTAAAAAGAGGATTTTCATAGCAGTCATAGAGTCCATTCTCACGTACGGATGTGAGACGTAGACATTCACCAAGACTATGCAAAAGTCTGTAGATGGTTGCTATACAGGAATGCTCCGGATGGCTCTTGATGTGAGTTGGCAACAGCACATGACAAACGTCGAGCTCTATAACAACCTACTTATGCTCTCCGCTAAAATCGAGGCGAGAAGACTGCAACCAGCAGGGCACTGTCTATGCCACCCTGAGCTACCTGCCAGCCTAGTCATCATATGGGAGCCCAAGCACGGGAGGATGAACTCTGGGCGCCCTCCCAAGACTATGGTCAACAGGCTCCTAGAAGACAGCGGCGCGGCTAATGTAGATGAACTGAACACGCTGATGAGGGAGAGGGAGAAGTGGAGAGTCCGTCATCGTGCCCGACGCTGGCTCCCTAGGCCTGAGTCGATGTAGTAGTAGTAGTAGGAGCAGGTGGGATCTGTACAAAAGGGTTGGGCTGCACTTGAATCCGAGGGGTCCAGTATCCTTGCAGGAAGATTTACTAGAGCTGTTGGAAATGGTTTAAACTAATATGGTAGAGGGATTGGAACCAGTATGATAGAACTGAGGATGAGCCAGCAGGTTTACAAGTAGATGATGGAAGTAACATGAATGTAAGGAAGGGCAAGCCAATGATTGGGAACAAATGCAGACACAGCAAAGAGTTAAATTGTATCACAGACGCAAAATTCAATAGGGTGAAGAATGCTGAACTGAAGGTGCTGTATTTAAATGTGCATAGCATTCAGAATAAGGTGGACAAACTCGTGGTGCAATTAGAGAGATTGGTCAGTATGACATTGTAGGCATCATTGAATCATGGCTGAAAGAAGGCCATAGTTGGGAGTTTAACGTCAAAGGATATACTTTGTACCGAAAGGACAGGCAGGAAGGCATAGGTGGTGGTGTGGCTCTGTTGGTAAGAGATGGAATCACATCTTTAGAAAGAGGTGGCAAAGGGCCAGAGGATGTTGAATCTTTGTTGGTAGAGTTGAGAAACTGCAAAGGTAAAAAAAACATTATGGGAATCATATGTAGGCCTCCAAATAGTAGCCAAGATGTGGGGTTGGGGTTGCAAAGGGAGCTGGATAATGCATGTAATAAGGGGAATGTCACAGTTGTAATGGGGGAGATTGGAAAAACAGGTTGGTGTTGGATCGCATGAGAGGGAATTTGTTGAATACCTACAAGCTGGCTTTCAGCGCAGCTTGTGCTTAAGCCTACATGAGGAAAGGCTATCTTAGCTTGGGCGTTGTGTAATAACCCAGATTTTATTAGGGAGCTTCACGTAAAGGAACCCTTAGGAGGCAGTTATCATAATATGATTGAATTCATACTGCAAATTGAGAGGGAGAAGCATAAGTCACATGTATCAGTATCACAATGGAATAAAAGGATTTACAGAGGCATGAGAGAGGAGCTTGCTCAGGTGGATTGGAGAAGAATATTGCGGGGGATAACGGGAGAGCAGAGGTGGCTGAAGTTTCTGGGAATAGTTCAGAAGGTGCAGGGTAGAATCAGGTCAGCACTGGATCTCAAGAGAGAGAATTTGTAGAATGTCTGCGAGATGGCTTTTTAGAACAGCTTGTTGTTGAGCCTACTAGGGGATCGGCTGTATTGGAATGGGTATTGTGTAATGAACCGGAGGTGATTGGAGAGATTGAGGTGAAGGAACCCTTAGGAGGCAGTGATCATTACATGATTGAGTTCACTGTGAAATTAGAAAAAGAGAAGCCGAAATCTGATGTGTCGGTATTTCAGTGGAGTAAAGGAAATTACAGTGGCATGAGAGAGGAACTGGCCAAAGTTGACTGGAAAGAGACACTGGCGGGAAAGACAGCAGAGCAGCGGTGGCTGGAGTTTATGCGAGAAATGAGGAATGTGCAAGACAGGTATATTCCAAAAAAGAAGAAATTTTCGAGTGGAAAAAGGATGCAACCGTGGTTGACAAGAGAAGTCAAAGCCAAAGTTAAAGCAAAAGAGAGGGCATACAAGGAAGCAAAAATTAGTGGGAAGAGAGAGGATTGGGAAGTTTTTAAAACCTTACAAAAGGAAACCAAGAAGGTCATTAAGAGAGAAAAGATGAACTATGAAAGGAAGCTAGCAAATAATATCGAAGAGGATACTAAAAGCTTTTTCAAGTATATAAAGAGTAAAAGACAGGTGAGAGTAGATATAGGACCGATAGAAAATGATGCTGGAGAAATTGTAATGGGAGATGAGGAGATGGCAGAGGAACTGAACAAGTATTTTGTATCAGTCTTCACTGAGGAAGACAGCAGTATACCGGACACTCAAGGGTGGCAGGGAAGAGAAGTGTGCGCAGTCACAATTACGACAGAGAAAGTACTCAGGAAACTGAATAGGCTAAAGGTAGATAAATCTCCTGGAATGCACCCTCGTGTTCTGAAGGAAGTAGCTGTGGAGATTGCAGAGGCATTAGCAATGATCTTTCAAAAGTCGATAGATTCTGGCATGGTTCCGGAGGACTGGAAGATTGCAAATGTCACTCCGCTATTTAAGAAGGGGGCAAGGAAGCAAAAAGGAAATTATAGACCTGTTAGCTTGACATCTGTGGTTGGGAAGTTGTTGGAGTCGATTGTCAAGGATGAGGTTACGGAGTACCTGGAGGCATATGACAAGATAGGCAGAACTCAGCATGGATTCCTTAAAGGAAAATCCTGCCTGACAAACCCATTACAATTTTTTGAGGAAATTACCAGTAGGCTAGACAAGGAAGATGCAGTGGATGTTGTATATTTGGATTTTCAGAAGGCCTTTGATAAGGTGCCACACATGAGGCTACTTAACAAGATAAGAGCCCATGGAATTACGGGAAAGTTACATACGTGGATAGAGCGTTGGCTGGTTGGCAGGAAACAGAGAGTGGGAATAAAGGGATCCTATTCTGGTTGGCTGCCGGTTACCAGTGGTGCTCTGCAGGGATCAGTGTTGGGGCCGCTTCTTTTTACATTGTACATCAACGATTTAGATTATGGAATAGATGGCTTTGTGGCTAAGTTTGCTGACGATACGAAGATAGGTGGAGGGGTCGGTAGTGCTGAGGAAACGGAGAGTCTGCAGAGAGACTTGGATAGATTGGAAGAATGGGCAGAGAAGTGGCAAATGAAGTACAATGTTGGAAAGTGTATGGTTATGCACTTTGGCAGAAAAAATAAACAGGCAGACTATTATTTTAATGGGGAAAGAATTCAAAGTTCTGAGATGCAACGGGACTTGGGAGTCCTCGTACAGGATACCCTTAAAGTTAACCTCCAGGTTGAGTCAGTAGTGAAGAAGGCGAATGCAATGTTGGCATTCATTTCTAGAGGAATAGAGTATAGGAGCAGGGATGTGATGTTGAGGCTCTATAAGGCGCTAGTGAGACCTCACTTGGAGTACTGTGGGCAGTTTTGGTCTCCTTATTTAAGAAAGGATGTGCTGACGTTGGAGGGGGTACAGAGAAGATTCACTAGAATGATTCCGGGAATGAGAGGGTTAACATATGAGGAACGTTTGTCCGCTCTTGGACTGTATTTCTTGGAGTTTAGAAGAATGAGGGGAGACCTCATAGAAACATTTCGAATGTTAAAAGGCATGGACAGAGTGGATGTGGCAAAGTTGTTTCCCATGATGGGGGAGTCTAGTACGAGAGGGCATGATTTAAGGATTGAAGGGCGCACTTTCAGAACAGAAATGCGAAGAAATTTTTTTAGTCAGAGGGTTGTGAATCTATGGAATTTGTTGCCACAGGCAGCAGTGGAGGCCAAGTCATTGGGTGTATTTAAGGCAGAGATTGATAGGTATCTGAGTAGCCAGGGCATCAAAGGTTATGGTGAGAAGGCAGGGGAGTGGGACTAAATAGGAGAAAATGGATCAGCTCATGATAAAATGGCGGAGCAGACTCGATGGGCTGAATGGCCTACTTCTGCTCCTTTGTCTTATGTTCTTATGGATATGTCCCACAGAAGAAGTTCTCTAATGGCAAGGCTAGGCAACCGTGGCTGACATGATTCGCTCATCATGGCTTCGCGTGGTGAGCGAAGATTTAAGAAGGGTTCTGCCTACGGCTTCTGCAGGCTCGCTGGTGGCTGATGAGGTCAATACGGCACAGGCAGGCCTGGCCACAGCAGCTGTCGGGGAGGATGGTCGGAGACGTGGGTGTGTCCTTCAGCCTGCGCAATGGTATTTTAGGTGGAGTGCAGTGTGCGCAGTACTGGCCCCACCCTTTTCACCTGGGGTTCATCTACCATAGCCTAGCAAGCTGGGATGGTGACAGCGAGGTCCTCGGGTCGTAGGAGTTACATCGGAGTGTCCTTCTCCGAGGTGGATGGCCTGACAAGGCTGACGAGCCCCACCTGCCCGGGTTTGGATTCAGAGCTGTCCTTCTCTTAGGCTGGCTGCCAACCAAGGCTAACGAGCCCAGCCTACCCATCCAGTTATGCCACCCGACACTCGGTCGCACCATGATGTAGCAAGCTCGGTGAAAACGGGAGGCACCAGCGAGAAGGTGTTGCTACGGACACAGTAATGTAGGAGAGGCCATTTGCAGTGGCCTCCTGCCTAGCAGGCCAGACAGTGACCACGTGGCGAACACTACACTGGGAAAGGAGAGGCGATGTATTGCACGTACATTTTCCCTGAGTGAGCGGGACGTCAGGTAAGGGAAGTTAAGGACTGCATAAAAGCCAAGGAAAGGGCATATAACGTAGCAAAAGTGAATGGGAAGTCGGATGATTGGGAAGCTTTTAAAATCTAACAAAAGGCAACTAAAAAAGCTATGAAGGGAAAAATGAAACATGAGGGCAGACTAGCCAATAACATAAAGGAGGATACCAAAAGATTTTTCAGTTGTATAAAGAGCAAAAGGGAGGTGAGAGTTGATATTGGTCCACTGGAAAATGATGCTGGTGAGGTAGTAATGGGGACAAAGAAACGGCAGATGAACTTTGCATCTGTCTTCACTGTGAAAGACACCGCAGAGTGCCAGAGGTCCATGAGTGTCAGGGGGCAGGAGTGAGTGCCATTGCTATTACAAAGGAAAAAGTGCTAGGCAAACTCAAAGGTCTTAAGGTGGATAAGTCATCTGGAGCAGATGGACTACACCCCAGAGTCCTGAGAGATAATGGATGCATTGGTCATGAACCTCCAAGAATCACTTGGTTCTGGCATGGTCCCAGAGGACTGGAAGACTGCAAATGCCACTCCACTCTTTAAGAAGGGAGGAAGGCAAAAAAAAAAGGGAAATTAGAGGCCAGTTACCTCACTTGGTAAAGTGTTAGAAGGATGAGGTGTCAAGTAATTTGGACATTAATGATAAAATAAGTCAAAGTCGGCATGGTTTCTATGAAGGAAAATCTTGCCTGATAAATCTATTAGAGTTCTTCAAGGAAGTAACAAGTAGGATGGACAGAGGAGAGGCAGTGGTGTCACTGCCGATACTTGGATTTTCAGAAGGCATTTGGTAAGGTGCCACACATGAAGCTGCTTAACAAGATAAAATCATATGGTGTTACAGGAAAGATACTGGGATGGATAGCGAAATGACTGACAGGCAGGAAGCAGCAAATGGGAATAAAAGGGGCCTTACCTTGTTGGCAGCCAGTGCCAAATGGTGTTCCTCAGGGATCAATACTGGGACAGCTACTTTTCACATTGTTTATCAATAATAAGGACAATCGAATGGATGGCCTTGTGGCACACGGTCAATAATTTTACCTCTGAAAACAGACTATAGAGTCAGTAACCATATCACTGAGCACTGACTGTATACACGTTAATCCTATTTGTGAACACTGAATCTATTGTCAGTAACCCTATCTTTGAACACCAACTGTAAACAGTCAGTAACCCTATCGCTGAACACTGACTGTACAGTCATTAACACTCTCTCTGAACACCGACTGTACACAGTCATTCACACTCTCTCTCAATACTGACTGTACACAGTTAGTAACACTATCTCAATACCAACTGTACACAGCCAGTAAACCTCTATCTGAACACCAACTGTACACAGTCAGTAACCCTGTCTCTGAAAACCGACTGTACACAGTCAGTAACTCTGTCTCTGACACCAACTGTACACAGTCAGTAACCCTGTCTCTGAACACCAACTGTACACAGTCAGTAATCCTGTCTCCGAAAACCGACTGTACAGTCAGTAACCCTGTCTCCGAACACCGACTGTACACAGACAGTAATCCTGTCTCTGAAAACTGACTGTATACAGTCAGTAACCCTGTCTCTGAAAACTGACTGCATACAGTCAGTAACCCTGTCTTTGAACACCAACTGTACACAGTCAGTAACCCTGTCTCTGAACACCAACTGTACACAGTCAGTAATCCTGTCTCCGAAAACCGACTGTACAGTCAGTAACCCTGTCTCCGAACACCGACTGTACACAGACAGTAATCCTGTCTCTGAAAACTGACTGTATACAGTCAGTAACCCTGTCTCTGAAAACTGACTGCATACAGTCAGTAACCCTGTCTTTGAACACCAACTGTACACAGTCAGTAATCCTGTCTCTGAACACCGACTGTACACAGACAGTAACCCTGTCTCAGAACACTAACTGTACACAGTCAGTAACCCTGTCTCTGAACACCGACTGTACACAATCAGTAACCCTGTCTCTGAACACCAACTGTACACAGTCAGTAATCCTGTCTCTGAAAACCGACTGTACACAGTCAGTAACCCTGTCTCTGAACACCAACTGTACATAGTCAGTAACCCTGTCTCTGAACACCGACTGTACACAGACAGTAACCCTGTCTCTGAACATCGACTGTATACAGACAGTAACCCTGTCTCTGAACACTAACTGTACACAGTCAGTAACCCTGTCTCTGAAAACCGACTGTACACAGACAGTAACAATCAGTAACCCTGCCTCTGAACACCGACTGTACAGTCAGTAACCCTGTCTCTGAACACCAACTGTACACATTCAGTAACCCCGTCTCTGAACACCAACTGTACACAGTCAGTAACCCTTTCTCTGAACACCAACTGTACACAGTCAGTAACCCTGTCTCTGAACACTGACTGTACACAGTCAGTAACCATCTCTGAACACCAACTGTACACAGTCAGTAACCCTGTCTCTGAATAACTGTACACAGTCAGTAGCCCTGTCTCTGAACACCGACTGCACACAGACAGTAACCGTCTCTGAACACTGACTGCACACAGTCAGTAACCCTGTCTCCGAACACCGACTGTACACAGACAGTAACAATCAGTAACCCTGCCTCTGAACACTGACTGTACACAGTCAGTAACCGTCTCTGAACACTGACTGTACACAGTCAGTAACCATCTCTGAACATCAACTGTACACAGTCAGTAACACTATCTCAATACTGACTGTACACAGTCAGTAACACTATCTCAATACCAACCGTACACAGCCAGTAAACCTCTATCTCAATACCAACCGTACACAGCCAGTAAACCTCTATCTCAATACCAACCGTACACAGCCAGTAAACCTCTATCTGAAAACCGACTATACACAGTCAGTAACCCTATCTCTGAAAACCGACTGTACACAGTCAGTAATCCTGTCTCTGAAAACCGACTGTACACAGTCAGTAACCCTGTCTCTGAACTCCAACTGTACACAGTCAGTAACCCTGTCTCTGAAAACCGACTGTACACAGTCAGTAACCCTGTCTCTGAAAACCGACTGTATACAGACAGTAACCCTGTCTCTGAAAACCGACTGTACACAGTCAGTAACCCTGTCTCTGAACACCGACTGTACACAGACAGTAACCCTGTCTCAGAACACTAACTGTACACAGTCAGTAACCCTGTCTCTGAACACCGACTGTACACAGTCAGTAACCCTGTCTCTGAACACCAACTGTACACAGTCAGTAATCCTGTCTCTGAAAACCGACTGTACACAGTCAGTAACCCTGTCTCTGAACACCAACTGTACACAGTCAGTAACCCTGTCTCTGAACACCAACTGTACACAGTCAGTAACCCTGTCTCTGAACACCAACTGTACACAGTCAGTAATCCTGTCTCTGAAAACCGACTGTACACAGTCAGTAACCCTGTCTCTGAATAACTGTACACAGTCAGTAATCCTGTCTCTGAAAACCGACTGTACACAGTCAGTAACCCTGTCTCTGAACACCAACTGTACACAGTCAGTAACCCTGTCTCTGAACACCAACTGCACACAGACAGTAACCCTGTCTCTGAACACCGACTGTACACAGACAGTAACCCTGTCTCTGAACACCAACTGTACACAGACATTAACAATCAGTAACCCTGCCTCTGAACACCTACTGCATGTAGTCTGTAACCCTGTCTCTGAACACCGACTGTACAGTCAGTAGCCCTGTCTCTGAACAATTACTGCACACAGACAGTAACCCTGTCTCCGAACACCGACTGTACACAGACAGTAACAATCAGTAACCCTGCCTCTGAACACTGACTGTACACAGTCAGTAACCGTCTCTGAACACCAACTGTACACAGTCAGTAACACTATCTCTGAACACTGACTGTACACAGTCATTAACACTCTCTCTCAATACTGACTGTACACAGTCAGTAACACTATCTCAATACCAACCGTACACAGCCAGTAAACCTCTATCTGAACACCAACTGTACACAGTCAGTAACCCTGTCTCTGAAAACCGACTGTACACATTCAGTAACCCTGTCTCTGACACCAACTGTACACAGACAGTAATCCTGTCTCTGAAAACCGACTGTACACACTCAGTAACCCTGTCTCTGAACACCAACTGTACACAGTCAGTAATCCTGTCTCTGAAAACCGACTGTACACAGTCAGTAACCCTGTCTCCGAACACCAACTGTACACAGTCAGTAACCCTGTCTCTGAACACCGACTGCACACAGACAGTAACCCTGTCTCTGAACACCGACTGTACACAGTCAGTAACCCTTTCTCTGAACACCGACTGTACACAGTCAGTAACCCTGTCTCTGAACATTGACTGTACACAATCAGTAACCCTGTCTCTGAACACTAACTGCACACAGTCAGTAACCCTGTCTCTGAACACCTACTGCATGTAGTCAGTAACCCTGTCTCTGAACACCAACTGTACAGTCAGTAACCCTGTCTCTGAATAACTGTACACAGTCAGTAGCCCTGTCTCTGAACACTGACTGCACACAGACAGTAACCCTGTCTCTGAACACTGACTGTACATAGTCAGTAACCCTGTCTCCGAACACCAACTGTACACAGTCAGTAGCCCTGTCTCTGAACACCAACTGCACACAGGCAGTAACCCTCTCTCTGAACACCGACTGTACTCTGTCAGTAACCCTGTCTGTGAGCATTGACTGTACAGAGTCAGTAACAGTCTCTCTCAATACCAATTGTACATAGTCAGTAACACCATCTCTGAATACCTACTGCACAGTCAGTAACTCTAACCCTGAAGATCTTTCTGTTTCTCCCCGTGGTCCACTCTTCTCTACTATCAGATTCCTTCTTCTCCTGCCATATGCTTTTTCCACCTATCACCTCCCATCTCCTCACCTCATCCGGCTCCCCCTACCCACCTTCCTCCTCACCTGGTTCCACCTATCTCCTCCCAGCTTCTCACGTCTCCCTCCCACATCCCCCTCTCCTGGTTCCACCTATCCCCTCCCAGCTTCTCACCTCCACCCTTCTCTCTAACCCACCCAACTTCCCCTCACCTGGTTCCACCTATCTCCTCCCAGCTTCTCTCTTTACCATCCCTTCCTTTCTAATTCTGGCTCCTGCCCCCTTCCTTTCCAGTCTGGATGAAGGGTCTCGGCCTGAAACAGTGACTGTTTGTTTCTCTGCATGGATGCTGAGCTCTTCCAATATTCTGGTGTGCATTGACAGGACAGAGGAAGGCTGAAACAACAGAGAGATGAAGTGTGAGGGGATGGACTGTGTAGCGATAGGATGAGGATTGGATAGGGATAGCAGAGAGGGGGAGACTGGAAAGAAAGGAGAAAGAGAGGGTGCTGGAGGACAGGAGACATGGAGGTTCGGGGATAGAGGGAAGAGGTGGGGAGAGAGGACGGTGGGGTGGAAGCGGCAGAGAAGGTGGATAAATGTTGACGGGTGAAGGATAGGAGGGAGGGAGTGTCGACAGAGGAGACAGCAGAGAGTTGGAAGGCAGACAGAGAGAGAGAGATGGACAGCTGAAAATACAGAGAGAGAGAGAGAGAGAGAGAGAGAGAGAGAGAGATGCAGATGCGTCAGCTGAAGTACATGAGTCTGTGAAAAAGGGCGTGGATGGGTGAAACGATTGGATGAAGGACTGGTGAGTGGAATAGATCTGGGGAAATGCGAAACTATTTCTGTTGACAGGAAACATTTATTTTAAAAAAGCAGCATGTTATCTAAATGCAGAGGAAGTGCGGAGCTGAAAGACACAGAGGGAGCAGAGTGCTCTGGTCCAGGCCAGTGTACCGTCACTGTGAATAATTGGAGTGCTCATAGGGTTATTTTTATTACAGGAGAGATTGAATGCTAAGGTAGGGAGGTTATGCTTCAGTTATATAGGACACTGGTGAGACTGTATAAGGGGAATGGTGTGCTGCATTCAGTCTGCTTATTTAAAGCTGTTAATGCATTGTAAGAGCTTCAGAGAACATTTGCTGGATAAACTATCTGCAGGGATCTGAGCAACACACACACAAAATGCTGAAGGAACTCAGCAGGCCAGGCAGCATCTATAGAAAAAAGTACAGTCGATGATTCAGACTTGATGATGTTGCTTGGATTTCCAGTATCTGCACATTTTCTCTTATTTCTGCAGGAATTCAGCAGGTCGAGCAGCATCCAGGAGGGGTGGGGTTGGAAAGGGGGAAGAAACTGATGTTATTTCGGGTCAAAACCTTGAGAGCAGCGAGGGGAGATGGCCAGTGTAAAGAGGGGAGGGGTGAGTGGAATGTGACTGATGGACTGAGAGGGACGAGGGGAGATGGCCAGTGTAAAGAGGGGAGGAGTGAGTTGAATGTGACTGATGGACTGAGAGGGACGAGGGGAGATGGCCAGTGTAAAGAGGGGAGGGGTGAGTTGAATGTGACTGATGGACTGAGAGGGGTGAGGGGAGATGGCCAGTGTAAAGAGGGGAGGGGTGAGTGGAATGTGACTGATGGACTGAGAGGGACGAGGGGAGATGGCCAGTGTAAAGAGGGGAGTCGAACGTGACTGATGGACTGAGAGGGGTGAGGGGAGATGGCCAGTGTAAAGAGGGGAGGAGTGAGTTGAATGTGACTGATGGACTGAGAGGGATGAGGGGAGATGGCCAGTGTAAAGAGGGGAGGGGTGAGTTGAATGTGACTGATGGACTGAGAGGGTCGAGGGGAGATGGCCAGTGTAAAGAGGGGAGTGGGGGTGGGATGAGGTGGGAGGAGGAGGGGATGTGGAGATTTGGATCAGGTGATGGCAGGAGAAACTCAAAATGTTCCCAGTGCAGGACTCTGATAAGTAACATTAGGGAAGATGTGCATGGAAGCTACCACCAGAAGCAGTGGGTTAAACTGTGAAGGCTTTAAGCATCTATTATTTGCAGTCTAGAAGAATGAGGGGAGACCTCATTGAAACCTACCAGATATTGAAAGAGCTATGAAAGAGTGGATGTGGAGAGGACGTTGGGAGAGTCTAAAACTACAGGGCACAGCCGCAGAATAGAAGGACGTCCCTCTGGAATGGAGATGAGGAGGAATTTATTTAGCCAGCGGGTGGTGAATCTGGGGAATTCATCGCCACAGAGGGCTGAAGAAGCCAAGTCATTGGGTATATTTAAAGCTGAGGTTGATAGGTTCTTGATTGGTATGGAAGTCAAAGGTAATGGGGAGAAGGCAGGAGAATGGGGTTGAGAGCGACAATAAATCGGGCACGATTGAATGGAGGAGCAGACTTGATGGATTGAATGGCTTCTCCTGCATCTCCTGATCTTATAGAATGGGGATCACTAGGGGCGAAGCCAATGGCAGATGGTACCAGAATCAGATGTGGGAAGGGTGAGTACGAACTGTGGGTGAACTACGTGTGTGTGTGAAACCAGGGGGCAGAATGCAGATGATTCCTCCTGAGCAAAGACCAGTCCTGAAAAGGGTTTTGATCAAAAACATCTTCAGCTCGTTTCTTCCCCTCCCCCCCAAACCACCGCCACCACAGATGCTGCTTTACCCACTGAGCTTCTACAGTAGATTGCCTGTTCAAACATAGGACAGGCCCTTCGGCCCACAATGTTGTGCCAACCCTTTGACCTATTCGAAGATTGGTCTAACCCCTCCCACATAACCCTCCATTTCTCTTTCATCCATGTGCCTAATGTTGCTCCAGGTTCCAGCGCCTGCTGCCTCTTGTGTCCCTGGGGAAGGCAGCCTATCTCACGAGGAAAAGTTGGACAGCCTTGGCTGGTATCTGCTGGGGTCTGAGACGGTGAGCGAGGAGGTGTGACTGAAGGCTGGCAGATGCTGCTGACAGGGTGGACACAGTGTGTTCAGAGCCAGGGGCAGATGCTGAGGGCACCTGACACAGTGTGTTCAGAGCCAGGGGCAGCTGTTCCAAAATAAGAAGTTGTCCATTAAAGACAAAGCTGAGATAAAATGTTTTCTTTCAGAAGATGACAAGTCTTCCCCAAAGGGCAAAGGAAAAGCAGAATCTTCCTGAGGCAAGGGCAGATGGGTATGTGATCACTCACACAGCTGGGAAACAGGCCCTTCGGCCCAACTGATCCATGCTGACCAAGATTTCCAACTAAGCCAGTCCCATTTGCCTGTGTTTGCCCCATATCCCTCTAAACCTCAGACTTGTCCAAGTACCTTGTAAATGTCATCACTGATTCTGCCCCAACCACTTTCTCGGGCGGATAGTTCAACGTACAGGCCTAGTACGATAAAGTGGACTCCTGACCTCACAATTTACCTTGTTGTGGCCCTTCGTCTTTATTGTCTTCCTGTACTACACTTTCCCTGTAACTGTAACACTTTATTCTGCAATCTGTTACTGCGTTCCACGTGCCCTATTTCAGTGTAGTGATGTGATGGATTGCTCTGTACGGACGGCATGCAAAGCAGAGCTTCTCACTGCCTCTCAGTTGCTGTAACAATAATAAGACCATACGACCATGCAACAAGAGAGTGAGGCCATTCAGCCCATCAAATCTCCATGGCCATTCCATCATGGCTGATTTACTATCCCTCTCAACCCCGTTCTCCTGTCTTCTTTTGATACCCTTACTAATCAATGAACCTATCAACCTCTGCTTTAAATATACCCAATAACTTGGACTCTAAAGTCTGTGGCAATGAACTCCACAGATTCCCCACCCTCTGGCTAAAGAACTTCCTCCTCATCTCTGTTCTAAAAGGAAGTCTCTCAATTCTGAGGTGGTCCTGGACTCCCCCACGATAGGAAACATACTCTCCACAGGCACTCCTTTCAGTATCTGATAGCTTTCAGTGAGATTCCCCCCCCCCCACCCACCTCATTCTTCTAAACCAGTGAGTAGAGGCATATGCTAACCTTATCATTCCTGGAATCCTTCTCGTGAACCTCCAATACTAGAACATCTTTTCTTAGATGAAGGGCCAAAAACTACTTAACAATACTCCAAGTGTAGTCTGGCCAATGCCTTAAGATCCCATCCTTAAGTCTCTCCCCACTGCTCTTCTCCCTTTACACTAATGACTGCACCTCACAGGATCCATCTGTTAAACTCCTGAAGTTTGCAGACGACACAACTGTCATTGGCCTTATTCGAGACGGTGATGAGTCTGCATACAGACGGGTGGTGGAACGGCTGGCCCTCTGGTGTGATCAGAACAATCTGGAGCTAAATATGCTCAAGACTGTGGAGATGACAGTGGACTTCCGGAAGAGCCCCCCAATACTCCCCCCACTCACTATACTCAACAGTATTGTGTCTGCTGTGGAGACCTTCAGGTTTCTGGGTGTCATGATCTCCCAGGACCTGTAGTGGACACCCAACGCGGACACTCTTATCAAAAAGGCTCAGCAGGGGTTGTATTTCCTACGTCAACTCAGGAAGTACAACCTGTCTCAGGAGCTGCTGATTCAATTCTATTCAGGAATAATCCAGTCTGTTCTCTGTTTGCCCATCACTGTCTGGTTTGGATCAGCTACCAAACAAGACAAGAGTAGACTCCAAAGAACCGTCAGGGCTGCGGAAAGGATTATTGGTGTGAAGCTGCCCTCGATCCAGGACTTATGTGCAGCTAGAGTCGGGAAGCGAGCAAGCAGCATCATTGTAGACCCATCACCTGTTCCAACTCCTTCCTTCTGGTAGGCGCTTTGGATCACCGTATGCCAGGACAAATAGGTACAAGAACAGTTTCTTTCCGTATGCCATCAGTCTTATGAACACTTGAATTTTAGTCTATTATAAACCAAGTCCACCTGTACATACACAGGTATACCTCATTGTATATAGTTCATGATTATTTGCACTAGTGTTTTGTTTGCTTTTTGATTCTGTACAGCAAGAGCTCAGGGAAACTGGCCTCAAATTCCCTGTATGTGTCCATATACTTGGCGATAATAAAGGATTCTGATTCTGATCCTTGAGTTACGTTCTAGTCCTCTTGAAATGAATACTAACACTGCATTTGCCTTGCTCACCACTGACTCAACATGCAAGTTGCTGGAGCAGGTGGGGGGTGGAGGATGGAAAGAGACAATGCTCTTGCTGCTGCTTGTGTGTGGGTGGGCTTTGGGGTTCTAACATCTCTGTCAATCATTATTAAGTTTTTTGTGTGTTGGGCATGTCTGCAAGGAGTACAAATTCCAAGTTGTATACTGTATACAGTCTCTGATATTGAAATTAACCATTGAAGCTAACCTTTAGGGAATCCTGCGTCAGGAATCCCAAGTCCCTTTGCATCTCAGATTTTTTGAATCTTCTCCCTATATAGAAAATAGTCTATGCCTTCATTCCTTCTACCAAAGTGCATAACCATACACTTCTCCACACTATATTTCATCTTCCACTTCTCCTAATCAGTCATTCTGCAGACTTTGCTTCCTCAAAACTACCTGCCTCTCCACCTATCTTCATATCGTTTGCAAACTTGGCCACCAAACCATCAATTCTGTCATCCAAATAATTGATGTATAACGTGAAAAGAAACGGTCCCAACACTGACCCCCGTGGAACACCACTAGTCACCAGCAGCCAACCAGAAAAGACCATTTTTATTCCCACTTTTTGCCTCCTGACAGTCAGACAACCTTCTATCCGCAATATCATCTTTCCTGTAATTCCATGGGCTCTTATCTTGTTAAGCAGCATTGTGTGGCACCTTGTCAAAGGCCTTCTGAAAATCCAAGTAAACAACATCCACTGATTCTCTTTTGTCTATCCTGCTTGTTACTTCCTCAAAGAATTTCAACAAATTTGTCAGGCAAAATATCTTGTTAAGGAAACCATCCTGGTTTTGGCCTATTTTATGCTGTGCCTCCAAGTACCCTAAAACATCATCTTTAATAATACATTTCCAACCACTGAATTCAGACTAACTTGCCTATAATTTCCTTTCTTCAGCCTCCCTCCCTTCTGAAAGAATGGAATAATTTTTTCAGTTTTCCAGTCCTCTGGAACCATTCCAGAATTTAGTGATTCTTGAAAGATCATTACTAACATCTCCACAATCTCTTCAGCCAACTCTTTCAGAACCCTGGGGTGCAGTCCACCTGGTCGAGGTGATTTGTCTACCTTCAGACCTTTCAGCTTCTCAAGCACCTTCTCCTCTGTGATAACAACTATACTCGCACCCCTGACATTCTCAAATTTCTGGCATACTATTAGTGTCTTCCACAGTGAAGACTGACACAAAATACCTGGTATGTTCTTTCACTATTTCCTTCTCCCCTATTACTAAAACTCTCCAGCGTTATTTTCCAGCGGTCCAATGTCCACTCTCATCTCTCTTTTACTCTCTATATATCTGGAAAAAAATTTTACATTATTGGATAGCTTACCTTCATATTTCATCTTTCCTCCCCTGATGGTTTTTTAGTTGTCTTCTGTTTGTTTTTAAGAACTTCCCATTCGTCTCACATCCCACTAATTTTTGCTGTATTATACACCCACTCTTTGCTTTTAGCCACAGTTGTGTCATTTTCCCTTTAGAATACTTCTTCATCTTTGGGATGCATCTATCCTGTGCTTTCTGAATTGCTCCCAGAAACTCCAGCCATTGCTGTTCTGCCATCATCCCTGCTAGTGTCCCCTTCCAATCAGCTTTGGTGAGCTCCTCCCTCATGCCTCTGTAATTCCGTTTACTCCACTGTAATGTTGATATATCTGACTTTATCTTCTCCCTCCCAAACTGCAGGGTGAATTCTATCATATTATGATCACTGCTTCCTAAGGGTCCCTTTACTTTATCTGGTTCATTACACAATACCGAATCCGGAACTGCCTTTCCCCCAGTGGGCTCAGTCACAAGCTACCCTAAAAACCATCTTGTAGACATTCTACTAATTCTTTCTCTTGGGATCCAGCACCAGCCTGACTTTCCCAATCTACTTGCATATTGAAATCTCCCTTGACTATCATAACATTGTCCTTTTTACATGCCTTTTCTAACCCCTGTTGTAATTCATATCCCACATCCTGGCTACTGTTCAGGTGCCCATACATAACTCCCATTAGGGTTTTTTTTACCTTGCAATTTCCTAACTCTACCCATAACTTTCCAATCCTGTGTCACCTCTTTATAAGGTTTTGATTTCAATAAAATGATTTCCTGGATTGTGAGCACTAACTCTGTGTTATCCAGTCTTCACCCTCCCTGATCTCATCCACTGTAAAACTACAGGATATCCTCTCCAGGATGGATATGGTGGGAATAGAGAGAGTGCAAGGAGAGATTTAGAAACATAAAAACATGGAAAACCTACAGCACAATACAGGCCCTTCCGCCCACAAAGCTAGTCCTTACTTTAGAACTACCAAGGATTACTCACAGCCCTCTAATTTTCTAAGCTCCATGTACATATCCAGGAGTCTCTTAAAAGACCCTATCGTATCCGCCTCCACCATCTCTGCCAGCAGCCCATTCCACACACTCACCACTCTCTGCATGAAAAATTTACCCCTTACCTCTGTACCTACTTCCAAGCACCTTAAAACTGTGCCCTCTTGTGTTAGCCATTCCAGCCCTGGGAAAAAAGCCTCTGACTATCCACACGATCAATGCTTCTCATCATCTTGTACACCTCTATCAACTCACCTCTCATCCTCCGTCATTCCAAGGAGACTAAACCCATTCTCATAAGGCATGCTCCCCAATCCAGGCAACATCCTTGTAGATCTCTTCTGCACCCTTTCTATGGTTTCCATATCTTTCCTGTTGTGAGGCGACCAGAATTGAGCACAGTACTCCAAGTGAGGTCTGACCAGGGTCCTATATAGCTGCAACGTTACCTCTCAGCTCTTAAACTCAATCCCACAATTGATGAAAGCCAATGCGCCATATGCCTTCTTAACCACAGAGTCAACCTGTGTAGCAACTTTGAGTGTCCTATGGACACGGACCCCAAGATCCCTCTGATCCTCCACACTGCCAAGAGTTTTACCATTAATACTATATTCTGCCATCATATTTGACCGACCAAAATGAACTACCTCACACTTATCTGTGTTGAACTCCATCTGCCACTTCTCAGCCCAGTTTTGCATCCTATCAATGTCCCGCTGTAACCTATGACAGCCCTCCACATCATCCACAACACCCCCAACATTTGTGTCATTAGCAAATTTACTAACCCACCCCTCCACTTCCTCATCCAGGTCATTTATAAAAATCACGAAGAGTAGGGGTCCCAGAACAGATCCCGAAGGCACACCTCTGGTCACCAACCTTCATGGAGAATATGACTCATCTACAACCACTCTTTGCATTCCGTGGACAAGCCAGTTCTGGATCCACAAAGCAATGTCCCCTTGGATCCCATACAACCTTACTTTCTCAATAAGCCTTGCATGTGGCACCACATCAAATGCCTTGCGGAAATCCATATACACTACATCTACGGGTCTACCTTCATCAATGTGTTTAGTCACAACCTCAAAAAATTCAATCAGGCTCATAAGACACGTCCTGCTTTTGACAAGGCCATGCTGACTATCCCTAATCATATTATGCCTCACCAAATGTTCATAAATCCTGCCTCTCAGGATCTTCTCCATCAACTTACCAACCACTGAAATAAGACTTACTGGTCTATGTGTCCCTGGACTATCCCTACTCCCTTTCTTGAATAAGGGAACAACATCCGCAACCCACCAATCCTCCGAACCTCTCCCGTCCTCATTGATGATGCAAAGATCATTGCCAGAGGCTCAGCAATCTCCTTCCTCGCTTCCCACAGTAGCCTGGGGTACATCCCGTCTGATCCAGGTTACTTTCCAAAAGCTCTAGCACATCCTCTTCCTTAATATCTACATGCTCAAGCTTTTCAGTCCACTGCAAGTCATCCCTACAATCGCCAAGATTCTTTTCCGTAGTGAATACTGAAGCAAATTATTCATTAAGTACCTCTGCTATCTCCTCCGGTTCCATATGCACTTTCCTACTGACACACTTGATAGGTCCTATTCTCTCACGTCTTACCCTCTTGCTCTTCACATACTTGTAGAATGCCTTGGGGTTTTCATTAAGCTTGTCCGCCAAGGCCTTCTCATGGTCCCTTCTGGCTTTCCTAATTTCATTCTTAAGCTCCTTCCTGCTAGCCTTATAATCTGCTAGATCTCTATCATTTCCTAGTTTTTTGAACTTTTTGTAAGCTCTTCTTTTCTTCTTGACTAGATTTACAACTGCCTTTGTACACCACGGTTCCTGTACCCTACCATCCTTTCCCTATCTCATTGGGATGTACCTATGCAGAACCCCACGCAAATATCCCCTGAACATTTGCCACATTTTTTCCGTACATTTCCCTGAGAACATCTGTTTCCAGTTTATACTTCCAAGTTCCTGCCTGATAGCCTCATATTTCCCCTTACTCCACATAAATATTTCCCTAACTTGTCTGTTCCTATCCCCCTCCAATGCTATGGTAAAGGAGATAGAATTGTGATCACTATCTCCAAAATGTTCTCCCACTGAGAGACATGACACCTGACCAGGTTAATTTCCCAATACCAGATCAAGTACAGCCTCTCCTCTTGTCGGCTTATCTACATATTATGTCAAGAAACCTTCCTGAACATCCCATCTGAACCCCCCACTCTTGGGAGATGCCAATCAATATTTGGGAAATTAAGATCTCCCACCACAATCCAGTTATTATTGCACCTTTGCAGAATCTGTCTCCCTATCTGCTCCTTGATGTCCCTGTTACTATTGGGTGGTCTATAAAAAACACCCAGTAGAGTTAGTGACCCCCTCCTGTTTCTAACTTCTACCCACAGAGACTCCGTTGACAACCCCTCCATGACTTCCTCCTTTTCTGTAACTGTGACACTATCTCTGATCAACAGTGCCACGCCCCCAGCTCTTTTGCCTCCTTCCCTGTCCTTCTGAAACATCTAAAGCCTGGCACTTGAAGTAACTACTCCTGCCCCTGCACCACCCGAGTCTCTGTAATGGCCACAACATCATAGCTCCAAGTGCTGATCCATGCTCTAAGCTTTGTTCATATTACTCCTTGCATTACAATAGACACATCTCAAACCATCACTCTGAGCTTCTCCCTTCTCTATCACCTGCCTATCCTCCCTTTCGCACTGTCCCCAAGCTTTCTCTATTTGTGAGCCAACCTCCCTTTCCTCCATCACTTCAGTTCAGTTCCCATCCCCCAGCAATTCTAGTTTAAACTCTCCCCAGTAGCCTTAGCAAACCTCCCTGCCAGGATACTGGTCCCCCTGGGATTCAAGTGTAACAACTTTTTTTTGTACCAGTCACACCTGCCCCAAAAGAGGTCCCAATGATCCAGAAATCTGAATTCTTGCCCCCTGTTCCAATCCCTCAGCCATGCATTTATCCACCTCATTCTATCCCTATACTCACTGTCATGTGGCACAGGCAGTATTCCCGAGATTACTACCTTTGAGGTCCTGCTTCTCAACTTCCTTCCTAACTCCCTGTAGTCTGTTTTCAGGACCTCCTCCCTTTTCCTACCTATGTCGTTGGTACCAATATGTACCACAACCTCTGGCTGTTCTCCTTCCCACTTCAAGATATAATGGACATGATCAGAAGCATCCCAGACCCTGGCAATAGGGAGGCAAACTACCATCTGAGTTTCTTTCAGCATCCACAGAATCGCCTGTCTGACCCCCTAACTATAGAGTCCCCTATCACTGCTGCCATCCTCTTCCTTTCCCTACCCTTCTGAGCCACAGGGCCAGATTCTGTGCCAGAGGCGTGGCCACTGTTGCTTCTCCCAGGTAGGTCATTCTCCCCCCCCAACAGTACTCAGACAGGAGCACTTATTGTTAAAGGGGACAGTCATTGGGGTACCCTCTAGTATCGGACTCCTGCTCTTCCCTCTCCTGACTGTGACCTACTTGTCTGTCTTCCCAGGCCCCGGAGTGACTACCTGCCTATAACTCCTCTCTATCACCTCCTCACTCTCCTTGACCAGACGAAGGTCATCGAGCTGCATCTCCAGTTCCCTAACGCGGTCCCTAAGGAGCTGTAGCTCGACGCACCAGGCGCAGATGTGGCCGTCCGGGAGGCTGGGAGTCTCCCGGACATCCCACATCTGACACCCAGCACAGAACACTGGCATCATACACAGTTTCTGTCTGTATTCTATGCAGATAACCTATCTCGCCTCAGCCCTTTATCGCCTAAGCCCCGTTGACCCAAAGCCTTCCTACTCTGTCTCCCTCTACTCCGATGCCCGCTGTATAAATCTGTCTTCTTTTTAAACTCTTCTCACTGTTCTCACTGGTTGACCTCCATGTGCTTGCACAGTCATGCCCCGTTCAAACTGCTGAAGAAATAACGATCGCCTTTTGAACTCTTCTCGCTTTTACCAGGATGTTGCATAGAATGGAAGGCTAGAGATCGTAAGGAAGGACACAGGGACACCCAGATCTGCCTGTCTCTACATACACCGTCAGTGGGACACAGAGACACCCAGATCTGTCTGTCTGTTCATACACTATCAGTGGGACACAGAGACACCCAGATCTGTCTGTCTCTAAGTACACCATTAATGGGACACAGGGACCTCCAGATCTGTCAACTTGTACATACTGTCAGAAGGACACAGAGACACCCATGTCTATATGCCTGTACACACACCACCAGTGGTACACAGAAACATCTAGGTATGTCTACCAATACACAGTGTCAGTGGGACACAAGATACCCAGATCTGCCTGCCTGTGCATACAGGGACCCTCAGTTCTGTAAACTGTGTCAGTGGGACACAGGAACCCCCGGATCTGTACACCGTGTCAGTGGGACAAAGAGACCCCCAGATCTGTACACCGTGTCAGTGGGACAAAGAGACCCCCAGATCTATACACTGTGTCAGTGGGACAAAGAGACACCCAGATCTGTACACCGTGTCAGTGGGACACAGGAACCCCCAGATCTATACACCGTGTCCGTGGGACAAAGACACCCCCAGATCTGTACACTGTGTCAGTGGGACAAAGAGACACCCAGATCTGTACACCGTGTCAGTGGGACACAGGAACCTCCAGGTCTGTACACCGTGTCAGTGGGACATAGGAACCCCCGGAACTGTACACCATGTCAGTGGGACACAGGAACCCCCAGATCTGTACACTGTGTCAGTGGGACGCAGGAACCCCCGGATCTGTACCCCGTGTCAGTGGGACAAAGAGACCCCCAGATCTGTACACCGTGTCAGTGGGACAAAGAGACCCCCAGATCTGTACACCGTGTCAGTGGGACATAGGAACCCCCGGATCTGTACACCGTGTCAGTGGGACACAGGAACCCCCAGATCTGTACACTGTGTCAGTGGGACGCAGGAACCCCCGGATCTGTACCCCGTGTCAGTGGGACAAAGAGACCCCCAGATCTGTACACCGTGTCAGTGGGACAAAGAGACCCCCAGATCTGTACACCGTGTCAGTGGGACACAGGAACCCCCAGATCTGTACACCGTGTCAGTGGGACACAGGAACCCCCAGATCTGTACACTATGTCAGTGGGACAAAGAGACCCCGAGATCTGTACACCGTGTCAGCGGGACACAGGAACACCCAGATCTGTACACTGTGTCAGTGGGACAAAGAGAACCCCAGATCTGTACACCGTGTCAGCAGGACACAGGAACACCCAGATCTGTACACCGTGTCTGTGGGACAAAGAGACTCCCAGGTCCCCCTGTACAAACAGCATAGCTGGGCTGCAGTGAAACCTATTGGCAATGAGCTCCAGCTTCCAGTGCAGACCTGGGACGCAGGCGCAGGACGCGGCTCGTCTATTTTTAGCTGGTACGTTGATGAATATTGCCCCAGATCTGTGGTGGAAGGTTACGGAGAGCCTACTGCAAGGACTGTGCACTCCTGGGGATTTCTACCCGGAGAATTCATTGTGCATGTTACAGAACCATTCATCTCTGCCTCAGCGAGGCACTGACACGATTCTTCATCCTGCGCAGCAGATTTATCTTGAGGAGGGCATTTTCAGTCTGCACCTCCTCTCCACTGGGAACAGAACATCATGCAATTCAGCTCTGCCTTCAGGATGCGGGTCGCGGGTTTGCAGAAGAGTAGAGGGCAACAACTGGGGAACTGGGATTAACCTTCTCCCTGCCAAACTGTCATCACTGTTATCACACAGGCACAGAGTCAGGCAGTGAAACAAAGAGATGAATTTGGGGGCAGGGCGGGGGAAAGACAGACAGACAGACAGAGGGTGAGAGAGAGGAGAGGCAGAGGGAAGAGAGAGAAGGGAGAGAGACAGCAGAGAGGGAGGGGGCAGAGAGAATGGGGAAAGAGCGGCAAAGAGCAAGAGAAAGAAAGGGGGAGAGTGAAAGGGGAGAGGAAGCGAGAGGGAGAAAGGGTGATAGAGGGACAGGAAGGAAGAGATAGTAGAAAGATAAAGTAAGGAAGCACGAGAGGGCAAGAGAGGAAGGGGAAGGAGAGAGAGAAAGGGACAGAAAGAGAGGAAAAGGGTCAGTGAAAGGAGAGAGGGATAAGGAGAGAGAAAGAGAGGAGATAGAGGCAGGCAAGAGAGTGGAAGGCAGACAGAAAACGGGAGGGAGGGAGGGATTGGGGGTAGGAGAGTCAATATCTAGAGGGCACACTTGAGAGAAGAGGAAACTAAAGATTGTAGGGTTAGATTTTTCACAGAGGTTGGTGGGCATGTAGAAAGTGCTGTACCATCATAATGTTTAAAAGACATTCGGACAGGTACACGGTAGGAAAGATAGAAGGATATGAGCCAAACTCAGGCAAACGGGGCAAGTTTAGATGGACACCTTGGTCAGCATCCTCCAGTTGGGCCAAAGGGCCTGCTCCTGAGCTGTATAACTCTGATTATGGGGAGAGGGAGAGGAGAACAATTGGGCTTGTTCCAAGTCTGGTCAAGGGAAGAAAAGGAAAGGCAGAGAAGAAGGGAGTGTGGAAGAGAGGGAGATGGAGAGAGAGTGAGAACACAGAACAGAGCGAGGTACGAGCGTAAAACAGTAAGGGTGAAATGAAGAACTAGAGAGATGGAGGAAGAGAATGAGAGAGAGGGACAAGGAGAGAAGAAGGAGAGAGTGAGGGGTCGAGACATTGAAAATGTGACAGTGAAGAATGGAAATTGAGATATTGAAATTGGTTTATTATTGTCACATGTACTGAGATACAGTGAAAAAACACACACAATGATTCAGGAACAGCTTCTTCCCCTCCATCATCAGATTTCTGAATGGACATTGAACCCATTAACTATACTATTATTCCTCTTTTTGCATTACCTGTAATTGCTTATTTTTAATTTATAATAATTTTATGTCTTTGCACTGTGCTGCTGCCATAAAACAACAAAATGATTTAAAAAAAAAACAGATTCTGATCCTGCTTTGCTTGTCCAAATAGATTATTCCATACATAAGCACGTGCAGACAGTAATATAATTACACAATGCAGAATAGAGTGTTTCAGTTACAGAGAAAGCGCAGTAGACTGATAACATGCAAGGGCCATGGATGAGGTAGATTGGGAAATCAAGTGTTCATCTTTTAGTCTAAGAGTGGTCCATTCAAGAGTCTAAAAACAGCGGGGTACAACTGTCCTTGAGTCTGGTCTTCATGTCTTTAGGTTTATGTATATTCTGCCCGATGGGAGAGCAGAGAAGAAAGAATGTCCAGCACTGTTCCCTCTAACCTGCATGGCCGCACAGTAACTGAAATGCCACCGTGCACGTAGCCTTTGCTGCCACGTAGTTGGAGTTTCTTAATATGATGTCCTATTAAAGAGTTTTCAGGCCGTGTATGAATTTCCTGTTCAATGCAACAGTTGGTCTGCACGGCTGTTTAAAACAAATGAGATGGGGATGTTGCTCACTGGGGTAGATGGGGTCTTTGATTATGCAGTGAGAATAATTTATCTGTATGGCTGCTGCTGACGACACAGGAGGTTGTCGAGATTTAGCTCCACGTGGTGAGTTGCTAGAGTGTTTGGTGTCCGTGTTCAGCAGAAAGAGGCCAAAGAGACCGGACTGGCAGTTCCTTCCTCACTGGTCCTGAGACCAGGATGAAGAATAGTCCGGTGGGAAGGAAAGTTGGAGTTGCCCTCTGGATTCAGGATCCATCTGGTTTTGGGACATTGCGGACGACACCTTTCACCTGGAGTGTCCTGACAAATTGGACCTCGGTCCCAAAGGTGGAACGTGGGAATGAATCTCCCCCTGACAGAGGAGGAAGAGGCCTTTCAGTCCATCAACCACCCACATACTAAAGCCATTTTATTCTCCCCACATTCCCACCAACTCTCCCACACACACACCAGCAGCGATTTGGGGCGGCAAATTAACCTTCTGACCCGCTCGTCTCTGGGATACGGGCGGAAACCGGAGCGCCCCTAACTCCCCGCAGGCAGCGCACCCGGCCTCTGGCATGGTACCTGCTGGGCCCACCTCAGGGCAAGTTGGATAAACACCTGAGGGCGGGCTGATGGAGGCGGCGTGGAGTGGGACCGCTTGTGTCTCCGGTCGGTCTCCGAGCTCCGAACACCGCGTTGTGGTTCCGCGGCGGACACCAGTGTAAATCCGGGCCGGCGGTGCCACCTGGTGGGCAGCTCTCGCAGTACAGCTGCTCGGAAACCGAGGCCCAGACACGCCGGTTGCGTATCCAGTTACTGCGGATTAAGCCGAGTACGGGTGGCTGTGGGGAGAATCGGGTCGCGGGTGAGGGTGGGGGATGTAAAAGTATGATTTAACATAGATCACCCCACTTTGTTGTGTCGGACTAAATAACTTCATCCCTTTTCTGACACAAAGACCCACGCACATCCTTTGAATTAACCCACCTCACCTTACAGTGGTGCTAAAGATTTCGTGAACCCTTTAGAATTTTCTCTATTTCTGCATAAATATGACCTCAAATGTGATCAGATCTTCACGTAAGTCCTAAACTAGATAAAGAGAACACAATTAAATAAATGGCACAAAAAACGTTACACTTTGTTCATTTACAAACAAGAGAAAATCTGCAGATGCCGGAAATTCAAGCAACACACTCAAAATGCTGGAGGAACTCAGCAGGCCAGGCAGCATCTATGGAAAAGAAAGTCCTGTTGAAGGGTCTCGGGCTGAAACGTCAACTCTACTCTTCCGTAGATGCTGCCTGGCCTGCTGAGTTCCTCCAGCATTTTGTGTGTGTTACTTGTTCATTTATTTATTCAGAAAAGTGATCCAATATTTCATGTATTAGTTGGAAAAAGTATGTGAACCTTTGCTTTCAGTAACTGGTGGGACCCCCTTGTATAGCAATATTATCAACCAGGTGTTTCTTGTAGTTGTTGATCAGTCCTGCACGTCGGCGTGGAGGAATTTTTGGCCATTCCTCCTTACAACACTGTTTCAACTCTGGGACGTCGGTGGGCTTCCTTGCATGGACTGTCTGCTTCAGGTCCTTCCACAACTCTTCTGCAGGATTAAGGTCAGAAATTTGACTCGGCCATTCCAAAATGGGAAATTTCTTCTGCTCTAACCATTCTTTGACTGGTGTGTTTCAGGTCATTGTCTTGCTGCATGACCCACTTTCTCTTGAGCTTCAGTTCATGGAGAGATACCCTAGCATTTTCCTGCAGAATTTGCTGGTACAATTCAGAATTCATAGTCCCATCAATGATGGCAAGCTGCCCTGGGACCAAGCAGGCCCAAACCATGATACTGCCACCATCGATGGGATGAATTTCTCATGCTGAAGTTTGCTTTTCGCCAAAAAGTTCTATTTTGGACTCATCGGTCCACAGAACATTCTTCCAATAGCCTTCTGGCTTATCCACATGGTCTTTAGCAAACTTTATATGAGCAGCAATGTCCTTGCTGGAGAGTAGTGGCTTTCTCCTTGCAATCCTGCCATTGTTGTTCGGTGTTTGCCTGATGGTAGACTCACAAAACACTGACATTAGCCAATGAAGGAGAGGCCTGTAGCTCCTCAGATGTTACCCTGGGGTTCTTTGTGACCTCCTGGAATATTACGCACCTTGCCCTTGGAGTTATTTTTGTTGGTCTGCCGCTCCTGTGGAGAGCAACAACGGTGTTGTATTTCTTCCATCAGTACACTATCTACCTGACTGTGGAGCCCAAACTCTTCAGAAATGGTTTTGTTTCCTTTTCCAGCCCTGTGAGCATCAACAACTTATTTCTGAGGTCCTCATAAATCTCCTTTGATCGAGGCATGGCACATTTCCAAAGACCTGTGTGGTGAAGATCAGACTTTGATAGTGAAGACCGGGTTTATGTTCTTTAAATAGGGCAGGGCCTCCCACTCTCACACCTGATCGTCATCCCATTGATTAAAACACCTGACTCTAATTTCCCCTTTAAATGAACTGATAATCCCAGAGGCTCACATGCTGTTTTCAACAAATACATGTAATATTGGATCATTTTTCTCAATAAATAAATGAACAAGTATAATATTTTTTGTGTTATTTATTTAATTGTGTTCTCTTTATCTGGCTTTAGGACTTATGTGAAGATCTGATCACATTTTAGGTCATATTTATGCAGAAATAGAGAAAATCCTACAGGGTTCACGATTTTCTAGCACCATTGTAAATGGACTCTGGTATTAGTCAAATTAACTCTGAGGAAATGGTACCAGCTATCTACACCATCTATGAGTTTCATCACTTCATAAAATCCTTTCAGATCTCCCCTCAGCCTTCACAACTCCAGAGGAACCAATCCAAGTTCCTCCAACTAATCCAAGCAGCATCCTGGTGAACCTCTTCTGCACCCTCTCCAAAGCCTCCACATCCTTCCTACAATGGAGAGACCAGAACTGTATGCAGTACCCCCTGATGGATCCTAACTAGAACTCAAAGCCTCGACGGAATAAAAGTAAGTAAGCCATATGCCTTCTTAACCACCCTACCAATTTGTGCAGCTTGAACCCGGATGTCCCTTTGTACATGAAACTGTTAAGGGCCCTGTCACTAACAGTGTCCTATCCCTTTACATAGAACACTACAGCATCTACAGGCCCTTCAGCCCATCCACCCTGTGCCTAGTTCCATTGACCTGAACCGGAACCGTAGCCCTCCATCCATGTACCTATGCAAACTTCTCTTACTTGAAGAAATCAAACCCACTTCCACTGGCAGCTCGTTCCTCACTCTCACTACCCTCTGAGTGAAGAAGATCCTCCTCAGGGTCCCCTTTCCCTAGCTTTCACCCTTAACCTATGATCTCTAGTTTTCATCTCATCCAAGCTCATTGGAAGGAGCCTGCTTGCATCTACCTACTTGTACCCCTGAAATTTTGTACAGCTCTATCACATCTCCCCTTGTTCCCCTACATTCCAGGAAAGAAGTCCTCACCTATTCAACCTTTCCCTATAACTCACGTCCTGCAGCATCCTTCTGAATTTTCTCTGCACTCTTTCAGTCTTGTTTACATCTTTCCTGTACTGCACACAACACTCCAAATTAGGCCTCACCAACATCTTTAACATAACATCCCAATTCCTGTGCTCAATACTTAGATTTATGAAGGCCGATATGTCAAAATCTCTCTTTATGATCTCCTGAAGTGCAACACCTCACCCTTGTCCAGGTTAAACTTCATCTGCCATTTCTCCGCCCATATCTGCAGCAGGTCTATGTCCTGCTGGATCCTTCAGCAGTCTTCTACACTGTCCACAATTCCACCTAACACTGTGTCCTCTGCAAACTTACCAACCCACCTATACACATTTTCATTCAGGGTATTTATATACTGTACTGTGAAAAGCTCTTAGACACACACTGTATATATAGCTAGGGTGCCTAAGGTGATTGCACCGTACTGTAGTAATTTTATGTATTGTACCGAATTGCCGCCACAAAAAAAACCCCAAAATCATGACATATGTGGGTGATGATAAACCTGATTTGATATGGGAGTCTATTGTGGATTGAGAGTGGGAAGGGGGCAGGGAGAGGGGAATCATGTGGGAAAAGGAGAAGGGAGAGGGAAGAGAGCTGGGAGCAGCAGAGAGACATTCTGTAATGATCAATAAACCAATCGTTTGGAATCAAATGACCATGCCTGTTGTCTCAGGGCTGGGTGTGTCTGCACCTGGGCATCCCCTGTCTACCACCTGTCCCATGTCCCTGCTGTGGCACTCCACCCTCACCATTCCCAACACCTTTGCTCCCGCCAGATTTACAAACTCACTCACTGCTCCACATTGATAAACACAGTACCGTGCATAAGTCTTAGGCGCCCTAGCTATATATATCCGTGCCCAAGACTTACGCACGTGTAATGCCCTGGTTCATATTTTTTCTCTGTTATGCTGTTCTGTTCTGAGCAAGCTGCTCGTTTGGGTCACCGTTGAAGATAAGGGATAGGGGAATTGGGTGCCTTCCAATTAGGGTGGCCGGATTAAGGGGAGGCTTCTCTGCTGAGGGGCACTAAGGTAGGGCTTGGGGCTTTTGCTGAGAGAGAAGGGAGAAGATGCCGGAAAGAAGAGGTTGTAGGACTCGACCCAGAGCAGGGCCATGACTCGATCGGGGGAGATCGAAGGAGGATCGGCGAAGGGGAAACCGTGAGCTCCAACTTGTGCATGTTAGACTGTTTCATTAAAATGGGCCCTTTTTCTTTTTTGTGTGTGTTTTCTTTACTGACCCTTTAGTCAAATTAAGAATTAAAAAGCTAAATTGTTTACTTGTACGCAGTGTACTGTCCATTATCTCGTGGTACTGATTTGTAACAGGGTAACGAATCACACAGCATCCACACAAACAGGGGTTTCGGGGAGAGCTCACACCACAATCTCACACGTTTGGCGGAGCCGGAGATTTTCTTCCCTAGACTTACACAGCCGATGGAACCAAAGTGTTTCATTGTGGGGGTCTTGTCCGGGATCGATGTCGTTGGACGCTGTGTGATTGCCCTGAGCATTGAACCCATTGTGGGTTGTCTGTTTAAGTCTGTGCTAAACTATTGTCCGGTAAAGTGATTACAGTACGTGGTTATGGATGCTGCTGGGGTTGAGTGGTGGTGCGAATCCATGGGGTTACTGGTAATGAATGCGTGTGTGTTGAGTGGGATAGACATTCGTATCCCTGATGAATTGTTAATTGAAATGTTAACTATTGTTAGAGCTGTAGGAACAGTTACAATTGTGGAGTGGAGGTTTGATAAAATGGCAGGCAAAGGCTTTGTTTTAGTCCAGACTATCGCTGGTTTGTCTGGACCCCATTGAGAAGGGCGGAGTTTCAATTCTCGTGGGGCCTCTTGACCCGGTGTGTATGGATTTCCTGTCAATAGAGCCAAATGCCAACAACATGGCGAATGTCTTAGTCACCACAGATCACTACACCAGATATGTGCCAGCTTTCCCTACCAAGGATCAGAGGGCGTCCACAGTGGCCAAAGTATTTCATTTATTATGGCCTCGTCGGGTGGATACATGTGATCAGGGATGGGATTTCAAGCGTAGGCTCATACATAAGTTACTGAGCATGCTTGGAGTCAAGAAGTCAAGGACCACGCCCTATCACCCGCAGGGTGATCCCCAGCCAGAGAGGTTTAATCGGACCTTGCTAGACATGCTAGGAACCTTGGAAATCAGCAAGAAGAACAAGTGGAGCCGACATATTGGACATCTGGTCCACTGCTACAACTGTACCCGAAACAAAACTACGCAGTACTCACCATATTATCTGACGTTTGGGCACAAGGCAAGATTGCCCATCAATCCTTGTTTTGGGACTGGCGAGGAAGACCTACCACCAAAGACTTATCAGAAGTATGTGTCTGATATGAGAAGGGAGCTGAAAAGGCTTATGAATTAGCTGAAGTTCTGGTCGCCAAGCAGAATCAAGGGAATAAGAGGAGGTATGATCAAAAGGTGAGGTTCTCCCAACTCCTGCTGGGAGACCGAGTCCTCATAAGGGATTTGGGACTACCTGGGAAGCATAAGTTGGCTGACCACTGGGCTGCTATGCCCTACGTGGTGGAGAGCCAGATGCCAAACCTACCAGTTTTCCAGGTGAAACCAGAGGGTGGGAATGGGCCTGTCAAGATTCTCCATGGGAACCACCTTCCGCCTCTGGGACAAGAGGTGCAGGTTGACTCAGAGCCCGACCTGGAGCCTACACCTCATAAGAGGACTCTGCAGTGACACAGAGAGACTGAAGGACCAACAGCAGGAGAGATTAGACTGACCCCCGCCCTTGAATGGGATACGGACTTGGAGGATGAGGAAATGGGGGTGTGGTGTATGCTGCCTTTTGCTAACTTCCCACTGATTGAGGAAGAGATTCCCAACCCTTCTCACTCTGAGTCGGGGGAGGGGGTGGGGGTGGAGGCTATCTGTGGACAGACTGGGTTTCAGCGGGACCCTGAAAGGAATGAAGTGGGGCTCAGCCAAGGGGTCCGAGTTGCAGGAGGGCACGAGTGATAGACCGAGGGAGGCCTCACCATATAGACCAGAAGTATCCCAAGGAGTGTCTGAACCTGAAGGAGTAGATGACGGAGTACGGAGGTCTCAAAAAGTCAGGAGGCCACCGGATAGGCTGGCCTATGTAGCACTGGGGGAAAGGAGTGTTACAGCTATCCCCCTAGTGAGATATGTCACTACCATTTACAAATGGATTGGAAGTTGTGACATCACGAAATTCCTTTGAAAACGTTGTTATTAATGACGGGATGACAAATTATTTCAAAGACATGGGGACATGGCTATTTTGGTGGGGGGAGAGTGTAATGCCCTGGTTCATATTTTTTCTTTGTAATGCTGTCCTGTTCTGTGCAAGCTGCTTGTTTGGGTTACTGTTGAAGATAAGAGATAAGAGAATTGGGTGGGTGGATTAAGGGCAGGTTTCTCTGGTGAGGGACACTAAGGCTGGGCTTGGGGCTTTTGTGGGGGGAGATGAAGAGAGAAGACACCGGAGAGAAGAGGTCGTAGGATTCGACCTGGAGTGGGGACATGATTTAACGAAACCCGGGGAGATCGAAGGAGGATCGGCGAAGGGGAAACTGTGAGCTCCAACTTGTGCACGTTAGACTGTTTCATTAAAATGGGCCCTTTTCTTTTTTTGCTTTTTCTTTACTAACCCTTTAGTCAAATTAAGAATTATAAAGCTAAATTGTTTAACTGTATATGGTCCGTTATTTCGTGGTACTTACTTGTAACAGGGTAACGAATCACGCAGCATCCACACAAACGGGGTTTTGGGGAGGGCTCGCACCTCAATCTCACACATTTGGTGGGGCCGGATTTTGTCTTCCCTAGACTTACGCAGCCGCCACAACTAGAGTGTTTCACACATTACTATAGAATCACAAACAGCAGAGGTCCCAACACTAATCCCTGCAGAACACCTCCAGTCAAGGACCTGCAGCCAGAATAACACCAACCAACACCAACCCTCTGTCTTCTGTGGGCAAGACACTGTTGTTTCTCTGGGTGAGCCCCGCTGGGGGGTGGGGGGTGGAAATCCTTGTTGAGAACTTTGTTTTAATGACTCCAGGATTGAACGGCTTGTCATGTGAAGAGCGTTTGATGGCTCTTGGCCTGTATTGACTGGAATTCGAAGAATGAGGGGTGACCCTATTGAAACCTATCCAATGGTGAGAGGCTTTGATAGAGTGGATTTGCAGAGGATGTTTCCTATGGTGGGAGAGTCGAAGACCAGAGAACACAGCCTCAAAATAGAGGGGCTTCCTTTTAGAATGGAGATGAGGAGGGAGGAATTTCCTTAGCTATTGAGTGGTGAATCTGTGGAATTTGTTGCCTCCAATACTTGTCCCAGATATCCAACACCCTTTGAGTGGGAAAAATTGCCTGAGACTTCCTTTAAATTTCTCCTCTCTCACCTTAAGTTTGGAACTCCCCTCAGGTTCAGGACTCCCTTTGCCTTGGGAAAAGGACTATCCACCCCATCTGTGCTCCTCCTATAATCCCCTAAAAGATCATCACTCCGTGCCCTGTGTTCCAGTGAGAATAAACCCAGCCCATCCGATCTCTCCTTCATCTACCCTCATCACGGCCCTTTGCCCTTATTCTCTACCTGCACTGTCCTTACCAATTTACAATACTGTCCTCCATTCCAGGTAGCACCTCGGTGAATCTCCTCTTCTCTCCCTCTCTCTCTCTCTCTCTTTCTCCATCCCTCCCTCCCTCTGTCTCTCTCATCACCACATCCTTCCTGCACTGAGCTCTTCCAGACTATGTAGGATACCAGAGTGTGTTGGGCTCTGAGGATTTTTAAAGTGCCTGAATTAGCTAATTGTTGTTTAATGAGAGGCATTAATCGCTTGGAGTTTCTTGTGTTTTTCTTGAGCTACTTGCTCATTGTAACGGTCTCCCGGTGTTTTCAGTATAAACTTGTGATGTTTATATTGATGGGCTCGGGATTCCACGTTACATGTATTATTTAAGTGGACACCCAGTAAGCACTAATTGCAGGATCCTAGTTTTGAAAATGTTATATCTCAATGTTATGCCTCTCATTAAACGACAATTAACTAATTCAGGCGCTTTAAAAATCCTTGGAGCCCAACGCACTCTGTTATCCTACATAGTCTGGAAGAGCTCAGTACAGGAAGGATGAGTGCTTGGTTGAGCCACCGATGTTCTGATGGAGTGAGTTCTGACGAATAAACTCTGATCGCCGTCTCTAAATCGGAGTCTGTCTTTCCTCTGCACTTGGGTTCCTGTGACACCCTCCTGTGATGTGGTGAGCACAGCTCCCCAGATCTGGAGTGCAGAGGTGAGGTGTTGCAGATCAGGAAGGGGAAGTAGGGAGTTGAGGGTCATCAGTGGAAAGAGCATCAGCATCTCAGAGGATCAACCCTGGGCCCAGCTGGGCACCTGAGGAAGGGACTGATGTCATGCAGCCTCCTGAGCTCCTTAACCTTTGAACCCCGCTCTCAATACCAATGACCCCTCCCCTACACCCTAACTGTCCCTCTTCCCTAAAACCAACCAAAAGCCTGTCCTGGTCCAACCAGGTAGTGGCTACGGCCAAGGAAGCTCAGTGACGGCGCTGCTTCTTTAGGAGGCTGCATAAATTCCGCGTGTCCCAGTCAGTCCTGACCTCTTTTGATCAATGCACCATAGAAAGCATTCCGTTCGCATGCTTGATATGGCAACTTCTCTGACCGTGACGGCTAAAAAGCTGCAGAGAGTTGTGGACGGGGAAACCAGCCTCCCCTCCACGGACCCTGTCTACACGTCTCACTGCCTCAGTAAAGCAGGCAGCGTAATCAAAGACCCACCCACCCCGGACATTCTCTCTTCTCCCCTTTCCCATCGGGCAGAAGGTACAAAAGACAGAAAGCATGAAGGCTGAAAGACAGCTTCTATCCCGCTGTTACCAGACTATTTAATAATTCCCTAGTACCATCCATTAGATCCTAGACCTCACAATCTACCTCGTCATGATCTTGCACCTTACTGTTTACCTGCACTGTTAATATTTTACCTTGTTCTACCTCATTGCACTGTGTAATAATCTGATCTGTATGAACAGTACTTAACACAAGCTTTTCACTGAATCCTTCTACAGTTGACAATAATAAACCGATTCCAAACCTTTGAAATCAAAGCCTCCTGGTGGGGCATTTTCTGCTGAGCTCTCTATGTCAGGGTGAATGACAGCTGCCATAATGAAGTAAGTTCGCCTGAAGCCCACGCTGATAAACGACAAACTGCTGACGGAACCCAGCGGGTCAGAGGCAACTGTGGGACGGTCGAGCATTGCTTCAGGACTGTCAGCCGAACGAACGAGAGTCTTGGTGCTCTGCATTTGAGACGTGATGCAGGGTTTTCGGCCCGAAACGTCACTGATTCCTCTCCCCCTTCCCACCCCCACAGGCGCTGCCCGACCCGACCCGCTGCATTCCCCCAGCAGACCGGATTGCAGAGTCTGAGTTCTCCCGCATCTCTGAGGCTGACAAGTTGGGAGACGAGCGTGCACCGCCACTGCCACCTGCTGGCCACTGCCTGCATTGCTGCTCGGCCAGCCTTTTGCCCTGTTACTGCACAAGTTCACCCCTGCTCGAGCCACGGAGATTGCTTTTCCTTGGGAAAACAACCCCCTCCGTCTAAATCCATACACCCTTACTTAACGGCATTGGTCCAAGGTTGGGAAACCCTGGTCTAAATTAAAAGCTGCCCGCTCGTGGGCGATCGGGTGACTGACTTTCTGTGGTACTGAGGGGGTACTGCATTGTCCAAGAGTCCTTCTCTCAGGTGAGAGGTTGGACTAATGCCCAGTAGCTCTCTCATAACACAGAGGTTAGGGAGGATGGCTTGGCTTCATTCCTGTACTCTGTGGGGCACTGCTGAGCCACCTGCCCTCTGTGAGATGGGCTATTCGAGGAAAACACCTCTGACCATCCGTCCATCAAGCAGGGGCCAGCACAGAACATGTGGCAGACCCTGGGAGATGGCTCCCCAAAATTCTCAACACCAGAACACACCAATGAGCACCTCCAATCTCTTGCTCCACGCCTTCCCTCAGCACACACAAAATGCTGGAGCAGCATCTACGGAAGCGAGTAAACAGTCGATGTTTTCAGCCGAGACCCTTCATCAGGATCACAGGGCAGCACTTGTGGATGCCCAGAACAATCCTCGCTGATTTGATTTGATGCTAACAATGTATTTCACTGTACGTTTTGATGTTTTAATGTACCTGTGAAAAACAAAGCAGATCTTTCTCTCTCTCCATAGACGCTGCCTGACCTGCTGAGTTTTTGCAGTACTTTGTGTTGTTCAAGATTTCTAGCATCTGCAGAATCTCTTGCGTCTACGATTTGCCACCTCTTCCCTCCACCTTTTTATGCTGCTTTTATCTCCTTTATCTTACCACCCTGGAGAAGGGTCTCAGCCCAAACTGTCCACTGTTTATTCCCTTCCACAGATGCTGCCCGACCCACTGAGTTCCTCCAATATTTTGTGTTTTCCAAATTTCAGCACCTCCAGTGTCTCCTGTGCTGGGCTGGCGGTGAGAAGGGACGCCCCCAGTCAGAGTCTCATTCCCAATGTACGCTGCCCTGAGGGCGGCCAAGATGGGGCTGAGGCGGTCACCCACCGATCCGTGGACTGTGTGTTTACAGAGAAGGACTGGGAATGGATGCATGGGTCCCAGTTCAGCCCAGGCAGCTGTGCAACAGAGCTGCTGGCATCACTGCTCGACGTTGTGTCACAATCTCAGTGTAGTCTGATACCCGTGGCTGTAAGAATTGCGGTTGGGTCCCCTGCACTGTGTGCATTAATGGGGACATTTAAGTTTTGACCTACTGTACGGGCTATTCCCAGGGACAAACACCGAGACTGACGTCAAGTGCTGCTGGAAGGTTATCAGCTCTGGTCTGCCTGACACAGACAGTAGGGATATGAAGGGCTTTGGCCCGGGTGCAGGTCAACGGGAGCAGGCAGTTTACGTGGTTTCGGCATGGACTAGATGGGCCGAAGGGCCTGTTTCTGCGCTGACGCTCTGACCGTACGGTCTCCCCGCACAGCGACATGTCCGTAAGGGAACGCTGCTGACTGGCACATTCCAGGCTGCAGGAGGATGTGTAGAAGCTCAGTGCAGCCAGTGCTAAGGCCCTGTGGGGAAGGACCACAGTCTGGGGCCCTGCCGTCACTGGGCACCGAGGTGATGGGTCCTATGGACTTAATCTACACTGGGTTGAGGAGGAAACGGGTGTTGACTCTCTGTCAGCGATAGTGTACAACTAATATCGAAAAAGACATGTACTAATTACACTGAGTACATATTTTATAAATGAATTGTATTTCTGAAGTAAATCAACCTCCATCACATAAGGGAGGGGAGCAGGAGTCAGGCCCTCACTCACGCTCTGCTTCTCGTTTCAATGAGATTCACGCTGCATCTCACTAAACAGGACGACTTGCACGAATGTCATTACATTTACTTTGTCCTGTAAGTTATGTGGACTTTATGATGATTTGAGTTGATGATCATTTATGTTTGTCAGGTTTGGAATGTACTAGAAAGCCCAGAAGGCATGTCGGAGGTTCTTTAACGCCCTGCCACGAGTGGTGGTAGGGGCATTTAAGTCACTTAAATAGGCACGTGGATAAAAGTAAAATGGAAGGTTATGTGGGAGGGAAGTGTCAAATAGATCTTGGGAGTAAGTTAAAAGTCAGCAACATCTGGACAGCAAGGATGATCTTTATCGACTACAGCTCAGACTTCAATACTATAACCCCCCAAAACTAATCAATAGGCTTCAAGACCTTGCCCTCAATACCTCCTTGTGCAATTGGATCCTCGATTTCCTCACTTGCAGACCCCATTCAGTTGGGATTGGCAACAGCACCTCCTCCACAATCTCCAACAGCACTGTGTGCTGAGTCCCCTGCTCTACTCGCTCTACATGCACGACTGTGAGGCTAAGCACACCTCCAAAGCCATATGCAAGTTTGCTGATGATACCTCTGACACAGGCCAAATCAAAGATGGTGACGAATCAGCATATAGGAGGGAGATTGAAAATCTGGCTGAGTGATGCTGTAACAACAACCTCTCACTCAGTGTCAGCAAGACCAAGGAGCTGATTATTAATTGAGGGGGAGGAAACCAGAGGTCCATCTGACAGTCCTCAATCCTCTGACCATAGGATCAGAGGTGGAGAGGGTCAGCAACTTCAAATTCCTCAGTAATACCCATTCTGAAGGACCTGTCTTGGGCCCAGCATGTAAGTGCAATTACGAAGAAAGCCCAACAGTGCCTTTACTTCTTTGGGAGTTTGTGAAGGTTCAGCATGTCATCTGAAACTTTGACAAACTTCTATAGATGCGTAGTGGAGGGTATATTGACTGGCTGCGTCACAGCCTGATATGGAAACACCAATGCGCTTGAACAGAAAATCCTACACAAAGTAGTGGATACAGTCCAGTCCATCATAGGCAAAGTGCTCCCCAGCACTGAGCACACCTACATGGAGAGCTGTCACAGGAAAACAGCATCCATCTACCCAGCCCATGCTCTCTTCTTACCACTGCCATCAGGAAGAAGGTACAGGAGCCTCAGGACTCACCAGGTTCAGGAACAGTTACTACCCCTCAACCATCAGGCTCTTCAACCAAAGAGGATAACCTCACTCAACTTCACTTGCCCCATTATTGAAATGTTCCCACAACCAATGGACTCACTTTCAAAGTCTCTTCATCTCACGTTCTCGATATTTGTAACCTGTTTATTATTATTATTATTATTATTATTATAGCTTTCTTTTTATACTTGCACAATTTGTTGGTCTTTTACATACTGGTTGAATGTCCAAGCTGGTGTGGTCTTTCATTGATTCTATTATGGTTATTATTCTCTTATGGATTTGTTGAGTTTGCCCACAAGAAAATGAATCTCAGGGTTGTATGTGATAATAAATTTACTTTGAACTTTGAAAAAGGCTGGTAGGACATCGTGGGCCAAAGGTTTGGAAGTGTTCTCATTTCTATAGGGAATGAGCCACGCTCTATGTGGCTGATTGATGGTCAGCACAGATTCGATGGGCCAAAGAGCCTGTTACATGCTGCTTGAGTATGCTTTGAGTATGCAACAACTTCAGAAGGACAAACAGAGTTATCTGTTCAGATCCTCCGTAACTGCTTTTGACCCGAATAATTAACACTGTTTCTCTCCCCATGGATGCTGCCTCATCTGTTGAGTGTCATTTTAATTTCAGATTTCCAGCATCTGCAGATCACTGAGCTTTCATTCCTGCCTCCTATAGAAGGAACCCTGAACTCCAAACACACAGACATACGAGAACCTCGGCGATTAAATAATAAACCGAGATGCTGCAGGAGCTGGGAGAGAGATGATGACGGGGGACGGAGGGGGTGACATGAGAGAAGGGTGGTGGGATGGATGAAGGTGACAGGGAGAGAGGGTAATGGAGGAGCAAGAGGATGGAGAGATACAGGAAGGAGCAAAGGCTGGGGGGCGTGGGGAGAGAGAGAGAGGGTGATGATGACACCCCCCCTTCCTGTTAGACTGTTTAAGATAACTTATTTTTTATTTATTCTTCTTACTTCTTCTAATATTGTATATTTTTGAACTTGTAAAGCTACTATGACACTGTAATTTCCTTAGGGATCAACAAAGATCTACAGAGTCTCTGAAAAGCAGAGGTGGAGGAGTATGCCTCATGGTCAACTCCTCTTGGAGAACAAATATATCAGTGCTGTCCCGATTCTGCTCACCAGACCTGGAATATCCAGCAGTAAAGTGTTGTCCTTTTTACCCACAACGGGAGTTCTCTGGGGTCATTTTGGTAGCAGTTTACATTCCACCTCAGGCCAATGTCAAGCGGGCTTTAGATGATCTGAGCAATGGGATCAACATGCACGAAACAGCGCACCCTGATGCCTTCACCATCATCCTGGGAGATTTTAACAAGGCCATTCTGAAAATGTCACTAATCAATTACCACCAACAGATCAATTGCAACACCAGAGGGAACAACACACTGGACCACTGTTACACCACCATCAAGAATGCCTACCATGCTACTCCATGACCTCACTTCGGGAAGTCTGATCACCTAGCTGCACTTCTACTCCCTGAGTATAGGCAGAGACTGAAGATTGCAGCACCAGCAGTGAGGACCAGGAAGGTTTGGACAAGGGAAGCACAGGAGTGCTTACAGGACTGCTTTGAATCAGTGGACTGGACTGTATTCAGGGATTCATCTTTGAATCTGGATGAGTATGCTGCAGTTGTTACTGACTTCATTAAAACCTGTGTGGATGAACATGTGCCTACGAAGACTTACTGTACATTCCCAAACCAAAAGCCATGGATGAACCAGGAGGTACATCGTCTGCTGAAGGCTAGATCCGTGGCATTCAAGTCTGGCAACCCAGGCCTGTACCAGAAAACCAGGTATGATTTGTCGAGGGCTATTTCAAGGGCGAAGAGACAATTTTGAACAAGGTTGCAGGCAATACAAGGTGCACGGCAACTTTGGCAGGGTCTACAACACATTACTTCCCACAAAGTGAAACCCAATAGCATGAATGGCAGCGATGCTTCACTACCAGATGAACTCAACACCCTCTATGCACGCTTTGAAAGGGAGAACACAACTACAGCTGTGAAGATCCCTACTGCACCTGATGACCCTGTAATCTCCATCACAGAGGCTGATGTAAGACTGTCTTTAAAGAGAGTGAAGCCTCGTAAGGCAGAAGGTCCTGATGGAGTACCTGGTAAGGCTCTGAAAACCTGTGCCAACCAGCTAGCGGGAGTATTCAAGGACATTTTCACCTCTCACTGCTGCAGGCAGAGTTTCCCACTTGCTTCAAAAAGGCAACAATTATACCAGTGCCTAAGAAGAATAATGTGGGCTGCCTTAATGACTATCGCCCAGTAGCACTCACATCGACAGTGATGAAATGCTTTGAGAGGTTGGTCATGACTAGACTGAACTCCTGCCTCAGCAAGGACCTGGACCCATTGCAATTTGCCTATCACCACAATAGGTCAACTGCAGATGCAATCTCAATGGCTCTCCACACGGCTTTAGAAAACCTGGACAACACAAACACCTATGTCAGGGTGCTATGTCATGGACTATAGCTCAGCATACCCCTATAAATTTGCTGACAATGCAACCATTGTTGGTAGAATCTCAGATGGAGATGAGAGGGCGTACAGGAGTGAGATACGCCAACTAGTGGAGTAGTGTCACAGCAACAACCTGGCACTCAACGTCAATAAGATGAAAGAGCTGATTGTGGAATTCCGGAAGGGTAAGACGAAGGGACACATACCAATCCTCATAGAGGGATCAAAAGTGGAGAGAGTGAGCAGTTTCAAGTTCCTGAGTATCAAGATCACTAGGGATCTAACTTGGTCCCAACATATCAATGTAGTTATAAAGAAGGCAAGCCAGTGGCTATACTTTATTAGGAGTTTGAAGAGATTTGGCATGTCAACAAATACACTCAAAAACTTCTATAGTTGTGCTGTGGAGAGCATTCTGACAGGCTGCATCACTGTCTGCTATGGGGAGGGACTACTGCACTGGACCAAAAGAAGCTGCAGAAGTTGTAAATCTAGTCAGCTCCACCTTGGATACTTGCCTACAAAGTACCCAGGACACCTTCAGGGAGTGGTACCTCAGAAAGGCTATCTCCATTATTAAAGACCTCCAGCACCCAGGGCATGCCCTTTTCTCACTGTTACCATCAGGTAGGAGATACAGAAACCTGAAGGCACACACTCAGTGATTCAGGAACAGCTTCTTCCCCTCTGCCATCCGATTCCTAAATGGACATTGAAGCTTTGAACACTACCTCACTTTTTTAATATACAGTATTTCTGTTTTTGCACATTTTTAAATCTATTCAATGTATGTGATTGATTTACTTGTTTATTTATTATTATGTTTTATTTTATTTATTATTATTATTTTCTCTCTCTCTGCTAGATTATGTATTGCATTGAACTGCTGCTGCTAAAATTAACAAATTTCACGTCACATGCCGGTGATAACAAACTTGATTCTGAAGTATGTACCTATCTAAAGAGAGGGTGATGGTAGAGAGAGAGGAAAGAATTGTCAGTGTTGAGAGAGAGGATTTTCGTTGTTCAGAGAGACTTTTACTGGTGCTGTGGGAGATGTGCCTGTTGCTTACTGACTTCTGACTCTTATTCTCCTCTGCCTTCACCTTAGCTATAGCCGGAATTCTGAGCTGCAGTCTGCCCTGTGGCCACCTGAGGGCAGTGCTGCTCCAGCTCTCGGGGACGCGCTAACATGTGGGGGAACCTCACCGCACACCCAGCACCGGGGGTTGCCCCAGTTCCGTCTTATCGGGGAGCCCCCACCTCTCCGAAAGAGTCTGCACCTCGGTGTTTATGTGTGGAAACCCCCAACGGAGGATGCTTCTGGCTTGCCCAGTGCTGTATTGCTTAAACAAGGTGTCCTTTTCCTTGAGCTATGAGACTGGGGAGACAATCGGGTTATCTGACCATGTGGTTTGAGTGGGACAGAGTGGCAATGATTTACTTAACGGTAATGTAGGGTGGATGAGGCCCTCAAAGGCTTGTACAGCACAGAAGCAGGCCCTTTGGCCCATCAAGTCAATTCTGACCATCAACCACCCACTTACACGAATCCCATTTTACCCACCCATCATCTCCCCCCGATCCTACCCTCAGCCACTCCATTTGCTGCGGCCAATTACCCCTCTGACCTGCAAGATGTGGGAGCAAACCGGAGCAACCAGGTCACAGGAGGAGCGTGCAAACTCCACACAGACAAGCACTGGAGGTAAGGTTTGAACCAGTGACGCTAGAGTCGTGCCTGCACGTACCTCTCTGTCCAAGAAACCACCAGACCATCGTCAAAGAATCTGTTTGGATATGGGTGACCAGACCCCACCAATAAGCTGGTGTACAAAATATCAAATTTCTTACAGCACAGGAAGAGGCCGTTTGGCCCATCGAGTCTGTATCAGCCCCCCCTCACATTTTAATAGCACCATGCTGATTCCCCCTCCTCCTTGCCCACACTGGGAGTGATGTGAGAACAATACTGGAGTGGTCCCGGGGATAAATAGGCAAGCTCCACGCACAGGCAGTGGGTGCCAGAGTTGTGAGATGGCAGCTCCACCCGCTGGGCCACCGTGACATCCAGTGGCCTCCAGGGAGAAATTGTGGTTGGGTCACATTTGGAGTTCCGATCGGTCCATTCTAGGAAGGATGTAGGCGCAGAAGAGGTTTGCCAGGAGGCATGCTGTGGTGATAGGGGAATGGTTAGTTCGGGGAACGGACAGGAGGTTGTGTGGCCAAAAACAAGGTTCCCAGATGGTATGTTGCCTCCCGGGTGCCAGAGTCCGGGATATCTCTGATCCAGTCCTCAGCATTCTTAAGTGGGAGGGTGAACGGCCAGAGGTCTTTGTCCATGTAGGTACCAATGACATGGGCAGGACGAGTGACAGGTTCTGCATAGGGAGCTCAGGGAGATAGGTGCACAACCTCCAGGGTTATGATTTCAGGATTACTACCCGTGCCGTAAACACAAAATACTCCGCAGATGCTGGGGACCCGTGCCATGTGCTAGTGAGACCAGAACTAGGAAGATCATACAGTTTAATATGTGGCTAAGGAGTTAGTGTAGGAGTGAGGGCTTAAGATTTTTGGATCATTGGGCTCTCTTCCAGGGAAGGTGGGACACGTACAGAAGGGACAGTTTGCACCTGAACTGGAGGGGGACTAATATCCTAGCTGGAAGGTTTGTCAATGCTGCGCGGTGGGGTTTAAACTAGAGTTGCAGGGGGATGGGAACCAGAGTGCCAGAATGGTCAGTGAAGCAGTTATGGAGGCAGATGTTGGTAAGATCTCTGACAAAGTTGGGAATCAGAAGGTTGAGCATGGTGCTGAGCTGCGTATAGTTCAAGGCAAGAAGTATCGTGGGATGGGCAGATAATAGTGCTGAAGATGAGGTAGCAGGTTTACAAACAGAGGCAATGTGTAGTGAAGAGAGGCTGTTCATAGGGCAGAATTGCAGTCAACAGGATGAGTTGTAATGTAATAGGTGGATAAAATCGAAAAGGGTGAATACAGGACTGAAGGTGTTATATTTGAATGTGCGCAGTATACGGAATAAGGTAGATGAACTTGCAGCACAGTTGCAAACTGGCAGATATGATGTTGTAGGCATCACTGAATCATGGCTGAAAGAAAACCATAGCTGGGAGCTTAATGTGCAAGGATCCATATTGTATTGAAAGGACAGGCAGGAAGGCAGAGGGGGTGGTGTTGCTCTGTTGGTAAAAAATGAAATCAAATCATTAGAAAGAGGTGACAGAGGGTTGGAAGGTGTTGAATCATTGTCAACAGAGCTGAGGAACTGCAAGGGTAAAAAGACCCTGATGGCAGTTGTATACAGACCCCCAAAAAAGTAAATTACAATGAGAGATAGAAAATGTATGTTAAAACGGCAATGTTACAATAGTCATGGGGTTTCAATACGCAGATTGATTGGGAAAATCAGTTTGGTGCTGGATCCCAAGAGGGGGAATTTCTGCAGTGCTTTTTAGAGCAGCTCGTGGCTGAGCCCACTAAAGGATCAGCTATTCTGGATTGGGTGTTGTGCAACGAACCAGAATTGATCAGAGAGTTTAAGGTAAAAGAACCGTTAGGAGCAAGTGATCACAATATAATCGAATTCACCCTGAAGTTTGAGGAGAAGCTGAAGTTAGATGTTACAGTGGAGTAAAGAGAGTTACAGAGGTATGAAAGAGGAGTTGGCCAGAATTGATTGGAAAAGAACACTGGCAGGGATGACGGCAGAGCAGCAATGGCTGGAATTTTTGGAAGCAATTTGGAAGGCACAAGATATCTACATCCCAAAGAGGAAGATGACACAATCATGGCTAACAAGAGGAGTCAAAGCCAACATAAAAGCCAAAGAGAGGGCATATAATAGATCAAAAATTAGTGGGAAGTTAGAGGGTTGTGAAGCTTTTAAAAATCAACCGAAGGCAACTAAAACAGTCATTAAGAAGGTAAAGATGGAATACAAAAAGTAAGTAGCTAATAATATTCAAGGTGTGTGTGAATTTAACATTACTAGAGAGAAGGTTCTTGGGAAACTGAAAGATCTGAAGATAGACAAGTCACCTGGACCAGATGGTGTACACCCCAGAGTTCTGAAAGATGTAGCTGAAGAGATCATGGAGGTATTAGTAATGATCTTTCAAGAATCACTAGGTTCAGAATGGTTCTGGAAGACTGGAAAATTGCAAATGTCACTCCACTCTTCAAGAGGGGAGAAAGGCTGAAGAAAGGAAATCAAAAGCCAGTTAGTCTGACCTGTGGTTGGGAAGATGTTGGAGTTGATTATTAAGGATGAGGTCTCAGGGTACTTGGAGGCACATGATAAAACAGGCCGTATTCAGCATAGTTTCCTCAGGGGAAAATCTTGCCAGACAAATTTGTTGGAATTCTTTGAAGAAATAACAAGCAGAATAGATAAAGGAGAATTGGTTGATGTTGTGTGTTTGGATTTTCAGAAGTCCTTTGACAAGGTGCCACACACGAGGCTGCTTAACAAGCTACGAGCTCATCGTATTACAGGAAAGATTCTAGCATGGATAAAGCAGTGGCTGATTGGTAGGAGGCAAATAGTGGGAATAAAGGGAGCCTTCTCCGGCTGACTGCTGGTGACTAGTGTTGTTCCACAGGAGTCTGTGTTGGGATGAATTCTTTTTACATTATATGTCAGTGATTTGGATGATGGAATAGATGGCTTTGCTGCCAAGTTTGCAGAAGATACGAAGTTAGCTGGAAGGGCAGGTAGTTTTGAGAAAGTAGAGAAACTACAGAAGGACATACGTTTGTAGATTAGGAGAATGGGCAAAGACATGGCAGATGGAATATAGTGTTGGGAAGTGTATGATCATGCCCTTTGGTAGAAGAAATGAAAGGGCTGACTGTTTTCTAAATGGACAGAAAATACAAAAAAATTGTGGCTGAAAAGGATTTAGGAGTCCTTGTGCAGGATTCCCTAAAGGTTAGTTTGCAGGTCGAGTCTGTGCTGAGGAAGGCAAATACAATGTTAGCATTCATTTCAAGAGGGCTAGAATATAAAAGCAAGGAGGTAATGTTGAGACTTTATAAAAGCACTGGTCAGGCCTCACTTGGGGTATTGTGAGCAGTTTTGGGCCCCTTATCTTAGCAAGGACGTGCTGAAACTGGAGAGGGTTGAAAGAAGGTTCACAAAAATGATTCAGGATTGAATGGCTTGTCATATGAAGAGCGTTTGATGGCTCTGGTCCTGTATTTGCTGGAATTCAGAAGAATGAGGGGTGACCTCATTGAAACCTATCCAATGGTGAGAGGCCTTGAGAGTGGATGTGGAGAGGATGTTTCCTATGGTGGGAGAGACTAAGACCAGACAACACAGCCTTAGAATAGAGGGGTGTCCTTATATTTAAGGCAGCAGTTGACATATTCTTGATCAATCAGGGCTTGAAGGATTACGGAGAGAAGACAGGAGATTGGGGTTGAGAGGAAAATTGGATCAGCCATGATGAAATGGTGGAGCGGACTTGATGGGCCAAATGGCCTGATTCTGGTCCTATATATTCTGGTTTTATGCTGCCTGGATTAGAGAGCATGTGCTCTCACGAGAGGTCAGACAAACCTGGGCTGTTTTCTCTGGAGCAGCAGAAGCAGAGGGAGACCTGAGGGAAGTTTAGGAAATCATCACAGTCAGACTCTTGCTCTCAGGTAGATAATGTCTGATACTAGAGGGCAGACATTTAAGGTGAGAGGGGAGAGTTTAAAGGAGATGTGCGGGCAAGTATTGGTTTCACACAGAGAGCGCTGACTCTGCCGGGGTGGAGTCAGGTACGACAGTGGCGTTTAGGAGGCGGTTAGACAGACAGACGAATATGGAGGGATGTGGATCGTGAGCAGATTCAGTCAAATTTAACACATTTAACACAGACGTTGTGGGCCGAAGGGCCTGTTCCTGTTTCATGTGCTTCAGGAGGGCTGGATTGAGACTGGTCCTTGGAGGGGTTGGGTGGGGACAGGCAGAATGGCAGTGAGAGATGACACCACCCATAGGCCCGAGCAGCATAAAAACTGGCCCTTAGGCCCAACTCATCCACGTCAGCCAAGATCCCCATCTAAACTGGTCCCGTTTGTCCCATATCCCATTAAACCAGGGGTTCCCAACCTGGGGTAATGGACCCCTTCCTTAATGGTATTGGTCCATGGCATAAAACAGTTTGGGAAGCTTTGCTTTAAACCTTTCCTGTCTGTGTACCTGTCCGACACCTTTTAAACTTTACCAATGTGCCTGCCTTTCTCAGTGTTCATTTATCGTAATCCAGACTCATTATTCTGTCTAGGTTCTGTCTAGACCACAGTACGTGTGCTTGCAATACTGTGTGTCCGACAGAGTGATCAGCAGCACTGGGGCTCCACAGAGGACTGTCTTGTCTCCCTTTCTCTTCACTATTTACACCTCAGACTTCAACTACTGCACAGAGTCTTGTCATCTTCAGAAGTTTTCAGATGACTCTGCCATAGTTGGATGCATCAGCAAGGGAGATGAGGCTGAGTACAGGGCTACAGTAGGAAACTTTGTCACATGGTGTGAGCAGAATTATCTGCAGCTTAATGTGAAAAAGACTAAGGAGCTGGTGGTAGACCTGAGGAGAGCTAAGGTACCGGTGACCCCTGTTTCCATCCAGGGGGTCAGCGTGGACATGGTGGAGGATTACAAATACCTGGGGATACGAATTGACAATAAACTTGACTGGTCAAAGAACACCGAGGCTGTCTACAAAAGGGTCAGAGCCGTCTCTATTTCCTGAGGAGACTGAGGTCCTTTAACATCTGCCGGACAATGCTGAGGATGTCCTACGAGTCTGTGGTGGCCAGTACTATCATGTTTGCTGTTGTGTGCTGGGGCAGCAGGCTGAGGGTAGCAGACACCAACAGAATCAACAAACTCATTCGTAAGGCCAGTGATGTTGTGGGGATGAAACTGGACTCTCTGACGGTGGTGTCTGAAAAGAGGATGCTGTCTAAGTTGCATGCCATCTTGGTCAATGTCTCCCATCCACTACATAACGTACTGGGTGGGCACAGGAGTACATTCAGCCAGAGACTCATTCCACCGAGATACAACACAGAGCGTCATAGGAAGTCATTCCTGCCTGTGGCCATCAAACTTTACAACTCCTCCCTTGGAGGGTCAGACACCCTGAGCCAATCGGCTGGTCCTGGACTTATTCCATAATTTATTGGCATAATTTACATATTACTATTTAACTATTTATGGTTCTATTACTATTTATTATTTATGGTGCAACTGTAATGAAAACCAATTTCCCCCGGGATCAATAAAGTATGACTATGACTAGTGCTGTACCACTGCCACAAAACAATATCACAGTTCTCCACATACAGGACTGTGCAAAACTCTTAGACACATACACATGGGTAGGATGTTTGCACAGCACTGAGTATTACGTCTTTCTGGTTACCAAATAACACTTAATATTGTACCACTGAACTAATACAAAGCAAAATACTCTTAATTCTGTTTCCCAACCACCTTCCTACTTCAACCAAAATACAGTACTGGGCAAAAGTTTTGGGCACCCTGGCTATATATATGAGCTTAAGACATTTATACTGTCCTGTCGGTCAGTGATAATAAACCTGATTCTCATTCCCTGGTGGCTCGTTCCATACACTGACCTCCCTCCGGCTCTCTAAGTTGCCCCTCACGTTCTTTTTCCCTCTCAAGCTAAGCCTGTGCTCCTTAGTTCTGGAGTGCTCAACCCTGGGGAAAAAGAGCACAGACTCACAATACGAGGGCTTCCCTTTCGAAACTCTGAGAACAAGGATCTCTTTAGCCAGAGGACAGTGCGTCTGTGGGATTCCTTACCACAGGTGGCTGCGGAGGTCAGGTCATTGGGTTTATTTAAAGTGGAGGTTGATAGGTTCTTCATTAGAAAGGATGTCAAAGGTTACAGGGAGAAGGCAGGAGAATGGGGTTGGGATGGATAATAAATCAGTCATGATGGAATGGCGGAGTGAACTCAATGGGCTGGATGGCCTAATTCTGCTCCTATGTCTTATGGTCTTAAAAAGACTGTGTGTATTTGTTACGTCACCAAAGACTCTCGTAAATGTCTATAGATGTGCGGTGGAGAGCATTCTGACTGGTTGCATTACCGTCTGGTGTGGGGGGAGAGTCACTGCACTGTCATAAGGGCACTGCTGGGAACGGACCCAAGTGCAAGACACAGACACTGAAGTACTAGGGACAGGACCAGGATACAGGATACAGGGCGATGGCAAGGACATGGACAGGAAAACCAGGAACCTGGAACAGGACTGAACAAGAGAGCTAGGAGCCCGGGCTTGGACTCCGATCCAGAGACTGGACAAGGACACAGTACCTGGGTCTTGCCTCTGGCTCGGACCCCAGAATTAGGCAAGGACGAGGCTTGGCAGGCAGGCAGGATGAGGCTGGAGTCTTCAGGCTAGAAGCTAGAGGCTAGAGACTTGGCTTGGCAAGAGGCTAGAGGCTCGAGGCTCGAGGCTGGAGTTTACAGACTCAAGGCTAGGCAAGAGACGAGGCGAGGCTTGGCAGGAGGCTGGAGACTTGAGACAAGGCGAGGCGAGGCGAGGCTGGAGACTGGAGACTTGAGGCAAGGCGAGGCGAGGCGAGGCTGGAGACTGGAGACTTGAGGCAAGGCTTGGCAGGCTCCTCCTGGGCAGAGTGCAGATCACCACCCGACAGAGGCAAGGGACAGGAAGGGACAGAACCAACCCCAGGTAACGGCAAGACAGCCTGGCTTACCTGGGCGGAGGCAAGGGACAGGAAAGGAGCTAGGTACAGGGTGGCTCCAGGACAAGACAGCAAGACAAGGCAAGGCTACTGGCAAAGCAAGGCAAGACGAGAACTTCAGGCGAGGCGAGAGTTACTGGCAAGACAAGGTAGGGCTTCAGGCGAGGAAACAGAAGGCAGGGGAAGGGATACAAGGAGTAAGGACAAGAATGATCCAGTGGCCATGCCCTGGTCTCTGGAGGTATTTATGCAGCCAGCCCCAACAAGCATCAGCTGACTCAGTTAGAGCTCAACAAGACAGAAACAGGGTAGATAGGAAAACCTGGAGCAAGGGTTGATGGACCGGACCGTGAACCGGAATATGGACTTTACGGACCGGACTATGACATGCACAGGATCAACATAAGCTGCAGAAAGTTGTGAACTCAGTCAGCTCTATCACGAGCACTGAGCTCCCCAGCATCCAGGACATCTCCAAGCAGCAACGTCTCAAAAAGGCAATGTCCGTCATTAAGGACCCCCGTCACCCACTCTTCTCATTACAACCATCAGGGAGAAGGTACAGGAGCCTGAAGATATACTTTCAACGATTTAGGAGCAGCTCCTTCCCGTCTGAAATCAGATTTCTGAACCCAAGCACACTCCCTCACTATTTTGTGCTCTCTCTAAGTACGACTTATTTAATTAAAATGTTAAATGTACAGTATTTCTTATTGTAACTTAGTTTTTATTGTAATGTATTTCACTGTACTGCTGCCACATAACAACAAATTTCATAACATATACTGGTGATTTGAAACCCGATTCTGATTCTGACGTTTGTGTATTTTGAAAATAAATTTACTTGGACTTTGACTTTCCAACCACTCAGTTCTTGAACCAGCCTGCAGAACCCTAATCGCCAACTCAGTACAGCAACACCATGACCACTTTCTACTACAGTGGATTTTGGTTTTGGTTCTAGTTGTGTTCCCTGTAAAAATTGTGTCTAATTTATGCTCTTCCTGTGAGTGAAGCCGTGTGCCTGAGATGCAGCTGCACGTGAGTTTTTCATCGCACCTGTGCACACATGGACTTATGTATCTGACAATAAACACAAGTTTAACTTCAGTCTATTTCGGTACCTTTTCCCCATACCAACCCTCGTGTACTCACTGTATGACTGACGGTTCCAATTTTTGTCAACTGAAAGAGACAAAGTGGTGGGGCACTGTCAGAGATCAGCAGACGACATGCTTCACAGCCTCCCCCCTCCCCCTGGCACACTCACTGTACCTCACTAACCCCTCCCCTCGCTCGCTGAATGTCTCTCCACCTCTCTCTCTCCCCCCCGGCACACCACCCCACTAACCCCTCCCCTCGCTCGCTGAATGTCTCTCCACCTCTCTCTCTCCCCCTCCCGCTCACACACTCTCTTCCCCCTTTCACACTGCGCGGCTCTCTCTGTCACTTGCTGTGCTCTCTCTCACCTCTGCAATCCGTCTGCCCCCTCCCACACTTCTCTGTCCCTTCAATACTGAATGCCGTCTCTGTACATCCCTCGACAGACACACACACACACACACTCACACACACACACACACACCCTTTCCCCTCATGCTTGCTTTCACATACTCTGTACTGGTCTCTCTCTCCACCTCTCTCTCTCTTACGTACTCTGCAGTTTCCTCAGTCACTCCATTCTTTTGTTCCCCCCCCTTCCCTATTCTCTCCCACCCCCTCTTCTCACTTTCACTTCCACACACAGACTGGACTTACCTCTCTCTCATCTCTCTCCCTCTTCTCTCCCACTCTGCAATACTCCCTCCTTCCCCCTCTCCTCATGCCCTTCCCCTCTCTCCCCCTCTCCCTGCCCCGCTGACCATTTCCCCTCTCCCCATCTCCCCCTCTACCCTCTCTCACACTCTGCAATGTTACCCCCTCTCTGAAATCCACCCTCTCCTTCCCTCGCCTTGCCCCTCCTCTCCCTCGCCCTCCCCCCGCGACGTACCTGTGCACATGGGCTTGCTGGTGTTCCACTTCCCGTACTTGGTGCAGACCCTGCTGGTGGGCCCCTCCAGCTTGAAGCCGGCGTTGCAACGGTACTCCACCACCGTCCCCTCCACCGGGATCCTCGCGTTGGCCCTGGTCTTCACCGCACCTCTCGTCAGGGCCACCCCGTTCTCCAGGTTCAGAGCCAGCCGCGAGCAGTTATATACTGTCGGCATGGAGGAGTGAAGAGAGGGAGCGCGGTGGGAAGTGGGGGGAAGAGAGCAAAAGAGGGGAAGATGTGGAAAAAGAGAGAGGGGAGAGGGAGGTGGGGAGATAGTGAGGGGAAGAGAGGGAGAGTGAGAGAAGGGTGGGGAGGGAGGGCAGGAAGAACGAGAGTGAGGGACACAAGACACAGACAGAGAGAGGGAGAGAGAGGTTAGTGGGGAAGCAGGTGTGGGTGGGGGTGTGGGAGAGGCAAGGGGTGAGCTTTAGTTTGCCTGTGTTCAGACCAACAAATATACAATCCGGGGGCAGTCCCAGAGAGGGAGAGGACAGTGTGTGACCCACTGACCCATCAGAGAGGGAGAGGACAGTGTGTGACCCAGTGACTGTCAGGGTGGGGGAGAGGACAGTGTGTGACTCACTGACCCGTCGGGGGGGAGAGGACAGTGTGTGACCCACTGACCCATCAGAGGGAGGGGAGGACAGTGTGTGACCCACTGACCCATCAGAGAGGGAGAGGACAGTGTGTGACCCACTGACCGTCAGGGTGGGGGAGAGGACAGTGTGTGACCCACTGACCCGTCAGGGTGGGAGACGGTACAGTGTGTGACCCACTGACCGTCAGTGTGGGGGAGAGGACAGTGTGTGACCCACTGACCCGTCAGGGTGGGGGAGAGGACAGAGTGTGACCCACTGACCCGTCAGGGTGGGGGAGAGGACAGTGTGTGACCCACTGACCCGTCAGTGTGGGGGAGAGGACAGTGTGACCCACTGACCCGTCAGCGGGAGAGGACAGTGTGTGACCCACTGACCTGTCAGGGTGGGGGAGAGGACAGAGTGTGACCCACTGACCAGTCAGGGTGGGGGAGAGGACAGCGTGTGACCCAGTGACCCGTCAGGGTGGGGGAGAGGACAGTGTGTGACCCACTGACCCGTCAGGGTGGGGGAGAGGACAGAGTGTGACCCACTGACCAGTCAGGGTGGGGGAGAGGACAGCGTGTGACCCAGTGACCCGTCAGGGTGGGGGAGAGGACAGTGTGTGACCCACTGACCCGTCAGGGTGGGGGAGAGGACAGAGTGTGACCCACTGACCGTCAGTGTGGGGGAGAGGACAGTGTGTGACCCACTGACCCATCAGGGGGAGAGGACAGTGTGTGACCCATTGCCCTGCCAGAGGGAGGGGAGGACCGTGTGCAACCCCCACTACCATTCCCAGTATTTGAGGGAGTGAGGCCAGGCCATTACTCACCACACCTACTGCGCTGATCCATGTGGGTCCAGGTCCCGTTCTCCAGGCACTTCCGTACTCCCGGCCCATCAATGACACGATTGCTCCTGCAGATATACTCGATCTCATAGGCCACGGGCAGCACCTCGATGGTGCGGATCTGTTCCTGGGTGAGGCCAGGGTACCGGATCCCACCGTCCAACGGGGGCCTGATTTTCCGGCACCCTGGAAAAGCACAGACACAGGGTATTGGAAGAGTAATGTGGGGGGGGGCTGGGTAGGGGGTGGCTGATGGGAGCTCAGCAAAGCTGGACAGGGCAAGGTACAGAATTGTGATTATACAGAGGCAGGGGTGGCAGGGAAGGTGGGAGTGTAAGTATACAGTGGCAGGGGTGGAGAGTGTGTGGGAAGGTAAGTATACAGGGGCGGGGGTGGAGAGTGTGTGGGAAGGTAAGTATTCCGGGGCAGGGGTGGGGAGACCTTTCGGAAGGAAAAATGGAAGATCAGATTATTAGTTAAATGGTAAAAAAAAATTGCAGCATACTGCTGTGCAGAGGGACTTGGGAGTGCTTGTGCATGAATCACAAAAGGTTGGTTTGCAGGTGCTGCAGGCTATCAAGAAGGCAAATGAGATGTTGGCCTTCATTGCTAGAGGGATTGAATTTAAGAGCAGGGAGGTTATGCTGCAACTGTACAGGGTACTGGTGAGGCTGCACCTGGAGTACTACATGCAGTTCTGGTCTCCTTACCCGAAGAAGGATATATTGGTTTGGAGGCAGTGCAGATTCACCAGGTTAATTCCAGAGATGAGGGGGTTAGACTATGAGGAGATTGAGTCGCCTGGGACTATACTTGCTGGAGTTCAGAAGAACGAGAGAAGATAATAAAATTATGAAAGGGATAGATAAGATTGACGCAGGAAAGTTGTTTTCACTGGTGGGTGAGACTAGAACTAGGGGACATAGCCTCAAGATTCAGGAGAGTAGATTTAAGATGGAGATGAGGAGGAACTGCTTTTCCCAGAGAGTGGTGAATCTGTGGAATTCTCTGCCCAATGAAGCAGTGGAGGCTACCTCAGTAAATATATTTAATACAAGGTTGGATATATTTTTGCATAGTAGGGGAATTAAGGGTTATGGGGAAAAGGCAGGTAGGTGGCGATAAGTCCATGGTCAGATCAGCCATGATCTCAATGAATGGAGGAGCGGGCTCGATGGGCCAGATGGCCGACTCCTGCCTTTATTTCTTATGTTCTCATTACTAATTATACAGGGGCAGGGGTGGAAGTGTAAGTATACAGGGGCAGGGGTGGGAGACTGTGTGGGTGTGTAAGTATACAGGGGCAGGGGTGGGAGATTGTGTGGGAGTGTAAGTATACAGGGGCAGGGGTGGGACACTGTGGGAGTGTAAGTATACAGGGGCAGGGGTGGGAGATTGTGTGGGAGTGTAAGTATACAGGGGCAGGGGTGGGAGACTGTGTGGGAGCGTAAGTATACAGAGGTGGGTTATAGGAAGAAACCAGAGGGTATAACACGGGGAGACCATTCAGCCCATCGAGGCGATCCACAGATTGGGCTCTGCTGCCCACCCTGACCCCTCTGTGATTCGGGGTATGCAGGGATTCACAGCCACACATTCAGAAACAGGCCATTCTGCCCACCAAGTCCATGCTAACCATTAATCACCCACTTACACCAATCCCATTTCATTATCCCTCCACCTCCCCCTGCCCCCAATCTCTGCCACTCATGGGGCAACTCTAAGGCACTGTGGGGAAAGACTGAAGTCTAAGATCCTTCTGCTGATGGACATTGAGGGGCTAAATCTGGGGGGGAAGTTTCTATCATCTCACTCAGGAGACTAAATGAATGGCAATTGTGCTTTCCACACTGAATGTACCAATACAAATGTGGCCAGCTTATTAGGGATCTCCTGTACCGAATAAAGTGGCCACTGAGAGTATGTTCGTGTTCTTCTGCTGCTGTAGCCCGCCCACTTCAATGTTCGACGTGTTGTGTGTTCCACACACTGCTGTAGTAACTTATTGACACCTTCATGTCAGCTTCAATCAGTCTGGCCATTCTCCCCTCTCTTCTCTCATTAACGGGGCATTTCTGCCCACACATCTGCCGTTCACTGGATTTGTCTCTGTTTGTTTTTTGCACCATTCTCTGTAAGCTCTGGTTACTGCTGTGCGTGAAAATCCCAGGAGATCAGCACTTTCTGAGATACTCAAACCACCCCGTCTGGCACCAACAATCATTTCAGAGTCAAAGTCACTTAGGTCGCATTTCTTCCCTATTCTGATTTCCCAACTGAACCTCTGGACCATGTCAGTTTGCTTTTCTGCATTGAATTGCTGCCATGTTTGGCTGATTAGATGTTTGCATTATCGAGCAGATGTATCTAATGTGCTGACCACGGGGTTCACGGTGCCAATAGCATCGTGATTGAACAACTCTGCAATTACAAAGAGACACAGGCACTATTTCTTCTATTTTCTTAAATCTATATTTTGTAACGTTTCGGATTCAGATTTATTTATCAGAAGCTTACAGTCGAATGTGTTGTTTGCATTAACAAGCACCACACCCCAGGATGTGGAGTGGGAAGGTGGGGTTGGCAGTGGGGCCAGACGGCAAGTGTTGCCACACTTTCCAGGGACAATACAGCATGCCCACAATGTTCAGCAAAACAACAGCAACAAAACAAAACAACAACAGATCTACAGAAAATAAAAATCAAACATCTATTTTGCCCTGATTCCATCTTTGCCTCCTCACCTACCTGACCCCCCCCCCCGACCCTCTTTGGGACAGGGGAGGAAAATGGAGCAACGATGGGAGAAGGTGCAAACTCAACACACAGACAGCGCCAGAGGTCAGGATTGAACTGGAGTCTCAGTAAGGCAGTGGCTGTACCTGCCTCACCACGGTGCCTGGCCACCGATGCGGTACAAATGTGTTGGGGGGGGGGTGGATGGAGATTGCCGGAGGGTAAGTGAAGCATGCTTTTACCTATGGTGGTATTCTGGGCTGCCAGGAGCACACAGGGTGGGAATAGGAGGACCAGAAGCAGGATCCCAGGCCCCATCCTCGCCGGAGAGCACGGAACTGAAAGACAAGGAAGATGATGGTACATGAGATGGTGCTGAAAGATTGCAGAAGGAGGTAATAAGTTCTATCATCAACCATCGTTCCCTCCCCACCATTGGTGCTATCACTGCCTCTGGAAAGCAACAAAGAGTACAGAACATCGAACAGTGCGGCACAGTACTGGTCTTTCAGCCCACGAAGTTCAAAGTAAAATTTACTACCAGAGTGCATACATGTCACCACGTACAACCCAGAGATTGCTTCTTTTCTGCAGGCACACTTAGCAAGTCTATAGAACAGCAACTGTCAACAGGATCAATGAACAACATCTGTACAAATGCAAATATAAATAAATAGCAATAAGTAATGAGCATGATGTAAGATAATAAGTCCTTAAAGTGAGACCATCGGTTGTGGGAACACAGGAAGTAGAATGAGTGTTGTTATCCCCTTTGTTCAAGTGCCTGATGGTTGACGGGTAGTAACTGTTCTTGAACCTGGTGGTGCCAGTCCTGAGGCTCCTGTACCTTCTACCTGATGGCAGCAGCGAGAAAAGAGCATGGCCTGGGTGGTGAGATCTCCCTGATGGATGCTGCTTTTCTATGGCATCGTTTCGTGTAGATACGCCCAACGGTTGGGAGGGTTTTACCCGCGCTCTACTGGGTCAAATCCACTCGCTTTTGTAGGATTTTCCACCCGAAGACGTTGGTGTTCCCATACCAGGCCATAATGCAGCCAGCCAGTCAGCGCAGCTTCCGCCACACATCGACAGAAGTTTGCCAAGGTTTTCGATGACGTGCCGAATCTCCGCAGACTCCTGAGGAAGTAGAGGCGCTGTCGTGCTTTCTTCACAATTATATTTATATCATGGGTCCAGGACAGATTGGTATGCCGACCTTTTAACCTACCCCAAGATCAATAGGACCCTCCCCTCCCACATAGCCCTCCATTTTTCTATCATCTATGTGCCTGCCTAACAGTCACTTGAACGTCCCGAATGTGTCCGCCTTTACCAGCACCCAGCAGCGTTTTTCACACACTTACCAGAACCAGAGTCAGGTTTAGTGTCACCAGCATATGTCATGACATTTGTTGTAGCACTCTCTGTGCAACAAACCTACCTCTGACATCCAGGCTTTAGTGTCCTCCAGTCACCTTAAAGTTATGCCCTCTTGTATTAGCTATTGCCACCCCGAGGAAAAGGTGCTGGCATCCACTCTAATCACCTTTCACACTTCTATCAAGTCACCTCTCATTCTCCTGTGCTCCTAGCTCGCTCAACCTTCACACATCCGACAAGCTCTCTAATCCAGGCTGCATCCTGGTCACACACACAAAATGCTGGAGGAACTCAGCAAGCCCAGACAGCATCTATGGAAATGAACAAGCAGATGCTAGAATAAGAAGGCTGATGGGAGGGCGAGAGGTACAAGCTGGCAGGTGACAGGTGAGGGGGAGGGTTGAAGTAAGAAACATGGAGGGGGAAGGAAGGAGATGTAAAGGGCTAAAAAAAGGAGGCACCTGGCACCGTTGGCCTCCCGATAGCCCTGCTGCCCCCATCCCGGCCAGGGTCTGTGTTCTGTCTCAGCCCCACCACGTAATTCAAGGGAACAAGCCACTGACACTCTTCTCAAAGGGGCAGGCAACATCTCAGCCAAATATCATCTACGTGAGAGACTGGAAGGAGCCTTTTGCTGCCCTCCACCCCTCTCCCTGTACTAAGAGACGGCAGTGCTCTCGGGAATGCTGCTGAGCAGGTGGACTTCAGGCTGAAGGCACACAGTTCTCTGATAGTGGTGAGACAGGTAGACAGGGCAATGAAGAAGGCACATGCCACTCTTCTCTTGAATAACCTAGGACCGGGGGCACAGACTCAGTACAGAAGGACGTCCTCTAGAACAAAGATGAAGAGCATTTTATTTATCCAGAGCGTAGTGTATCTGTGGAATTCATTGCCACAGATGACAATATATTTTTAGGGTATAATGAGCAGTGGATAGAGGGAAACAGATGGAAACTATTTACTTGCATTTCCAGAAGGCGTTTGGTAAGGTGCCACATGAAAGACTTATCCAAAAGATAAGGATGCATAGAGTTAGAGGTGATGTATTAGCATGGATAGAGGATTGGTTAACTAATAGAAAGCAGAGAGTTGGGATACATGGGTGTTACTCTGGTTGGCAACAGTGGTGAGCGGTGTGCCACAGGGGTCAATGTTGGGTCCGCAATTGTTCAGAATATACATTTACAATCTGGAAGCAGGGATCGAATGTAGTGTATCTAAGTTTGCTGATGACACTAAATTGAGTGGAAAAGCAAATTGTGCAGAAGATACAGAGAGTCTGCAGAGAGATATAGATAGGTTAAGTGAGTGGGCAAGGATCTGGCAGACGGAGTACAATGTTGGTAAATGTGAGGTCATCCACTTTGGAAGGAAAAAATGGAAGATCAGATTATTATTTAAATGGTAAAAACTGCAGGATGCTGTTGTGCAGAAGTGCTTGGGAGTGCTTGTGGATGAATCACAAAAGGTTGGTTTGCAGGCTATCAAGAAGGCAAATAGCTAGAGGGATTGAATTTAAGAGCAGGGAGGTTTTGCTGCAACTGTACAGGATACTGGTGAGGCTGCACCTGGAGTACTGCGTGCTGTTCTGGTCTCCTTACTTGAGGAAGGATATACCGGCTTTGGAGGCGGTGCGGAGGAGGTTCACCAGGTTGATTCCAGAGACAAGGGGGTTAGACTATGAGGAGAGATTGAATCACCTGAGACTGTATTTGCTGGAATTCAGAAGAATGAGAGGAGATCTTATAAAAACATATAAAACTATGAAAGGGATAGATAAGACTGAGGCAGGAAAGTTGTTTTCACTGGTAGGTGAGACTAGAACTAGGGAACATAGCCTCAAGATTCGGGGGAGTAGATTTAGGATGGAGATAAGGAAGAATTGCTTTTCCCAGAGAGTGGTGAATCTATAGAATTTTCTGCCCAGTGAAGCAGTGGAGGCTACCTCAGTAAATATATTTAAGACAAGTTGGATAGAATTTTGCAAAGTAGGGGAATCAAGGGTAATGGAGAAAGGGCAGGTAGGTGGAGATGCCAAGATCTTATGGCAGGGCAGGGCAGGCTTGACAGGCCAGATGGCCTACTCCTGCTCCTGTTTCTTGTGTTCCTATGTTATGGCTGTGTAGGCCAAGTCATTGGGTATATTTAAAGGTTGATAGGGTCTTGATTAAAAGTGTATCAAAGGTTATGGAAAGAAGTATTGGGTTGAGAGGAGAGGGAAAATAAATCAGCCATGATCAAATGGTGGAGCAGACTTGACGGGCCAAATAGCCTAATCCGGCCGTTATGTCTTATGGTCAGGGCACTGAGTACGAGCTTCGGGATGTCAGCTCCTAGCTGTGTACATCACTGATGAGCCCACACCTGGAGTAACGCGTCTGCAGTTCGGGTCGCCACACTATCGAGAAAGTATCAGGAAGAGAGAGAAGGTGCAGGACAGATTAACCAGGTTGTTGCCGGGACTGGAGAGCTTGAGTTATAAAGAGAGGCTGGATAGACTGGAACTTGAGGGAAGGAGGTTGAGGGGTGACCTCATAGAGGTGTATAAAAATAATGAGGGGTGAGGATGAAGGGAGTGAGTGCAGAGTGAGGGAGGGTCGTGAGGAAGGAGAAATGGAGTGAGGATTCTTTTTTTAGTTATTGATTTACAGGATGTTGGTATCACCAGCTACGCCAGCATTTATTGCCCATCCTTAGCTGCCCTTGAGAAGGTGGTGATGAGCTGCCTTCTTGAACAGCTGCAGTCCCTGAGGTGTGGGTAGGAGGAAATTCCATGATTTTGACCCAGCGACTATGAAGGAACGCGGTTATGTTTCCAAGTCAGGATGGTGAGTGACTTGGAGGGGGATTTCCAAGTGGTGCTGTTCCCAGTATCTACTGTTTTCGTGCCTCTAGATGATAGTGGTTGTGGGTCTGGAAGGTGCTACATTAGGAACTTTGGTGTGTTGTTGCAGTGCATCTTGTAGGTAGTACACACTGATGCAACTGTGAAGGGAAGGGACTGGATGCTTGTGGAAGGGGTACCAATCAAGTCGGTTGCCTTATACTGGATGGTGACAAGCTTCTTGGGTGTTGATGGAGCTGCACTCATCCAGGCGAGTGGCAAGTATTCCATTACACTCCTCACCTGAGCCTTGTTGATGGTGGACAGGTTTTGAGGAGTCGGGAGGTGAGTTACATGCCACAGGATTCCTAGCCTTTGACCTGCTCTGGTAGCCATGGCGGTTATATGGCTAGACCAGTTCAGTTTGCTGAATGAGTGAGAAGGAGTGAGGTCAGAGAGTAAAGGGAACAGGAAGGGAAAACAGCAAGAAGGGAGGGAGGAGGAGAGAGTGGAAGAGTGAGGCGTGAGGTAGGAGAGAGAGGAATGAAGAAACTGAGGAGGCAGGGAGGAGAGCAGCTGTCCTATCGTCCATCATTGCAAAGTGCTTTGAGAGACTGGTTCTATCACATCTGAAATCCTGTCTGCCCTCTACCCTGGATCCCCATCAATTTGCCTATCGCACCAACAGGTCAACAGAGGACGCCATCTCCACGGCACTTCACTCTGCCCTGACCCACCTGGAAGGCCCCAACTCGTATGTCAGAATGCTGTTCATTGACTTTAGTTTGGCATTCAATACTGTGATCCCCTCCAAGCTGATCGTCAAACTTTGCCAGCTTGGTATCAGCTCATCCCTCTGCAATTGGACCTTGGAGTTTCTGACTAACAGACCCCAATCAGTTAAGTTAGACAACCTCTCCTCCTCCACTCTCACTCTGAACACCAGCGTGCCTCAAGGCTGTGTGCTGAGCCCTCTTCTGTACTCCCTTTTCACCTAAGACTGCGTTCCTGTATATGGTTCTAACTCCATAATCAAGTTCACAGATGACATCATGGTGGTTGACCTGATCAGAGGGAATGAAGAGACAGCCTACAGGGACGAGGTCCAGCACCTGGCCATGTGGTGTGCCGACAACAAGCTGGCCCTTAACACCCAGAAGACCAAGGAGATCATTGTGGACTTCAGGCATGCTAGGAGCCACACTCATGTCCCCATCTACATCAACGGAGCTGTAGTGGAGTGTGTATCAAGCTTCAAATTCCTTGGTGTCCAAATTGCCGAGGATCTCATCTGGTCCCTGAACTCCTCCATCCTGATCAAAAAGGCACAACAGCACCTTTATTTCCTGTGGAGCATCAAGGAAGCTCACCTCTGTCCCAGGATACTGACAGACTTTTACCGCTGTACCATTGAGTGAATACTCACCAACTGCATCTCAGTGTGGTATGGCAATTGTCCTGTATCGCACCGCAAAGCACTCCAGTGTGTGGTGAAAACTGCCCAGTGGATTATTGGCACCCAATTGCCCACCATTGAGAACATCTACCATAAACGCTGCCTGGGCAGGGCGAAACGCATTATCAAGGATGCATCTCACCCTAACCATGGACTTTTTACTCTTCTCCCATCCGGTAGGTGCTACAGGAGCCTCCGCTCCCGCACCAGCAGACACAGGAAGAGCTTCTTCCCTCAGGCTGTGACACTGCTGAACCTCACGTCACAGCGCTAAGCAGTATTGCACCCGTATTGTACTATCTCAGTATTTTTATATTTGTGTGCTGTAGCACTTACTTTTTATTCACAGTTATTTTGTAAATAAAACACAATTCTTTGCATTGCTGGTTAGATGCTAACTGCATTTCATTGGCTTTGTACCTGTACTCGGCACAATGACAATAAAGTTGAATCTAATCTGTCTAATCTGATCATCAGTAGATAATGTGAGCGAGCAACAGAGACGGGGCCGGAGGGGATGACACAAGATGGGCACAGCCAGCAGGTTGACCTGATATGTTGACTGTTTATTCCATTCCATAGATGCTGCCTGACCTGCTGATTTCCTCCAGCGTTTTGTATATATCGAGCACCTGCAGAATCTGTTACTGTATTTGTATGTGCAGGGCTGGGTCTGCAGGCTGCACTGCACACAATGGCCTGAAGGTGGCAGTGCTGCTGCACACTGTCCAGGTCCCAGGGACAAGCAGGAGAAATCTGCAGATGCTGGAAATCCCAGCAACACATACAAAATGCTGGAGGATCTCTGGCAGCATCTGGGAAAAGAGTACAGTCAACGTTTCAGTCCTGTCGAAAGGTTTTAGCCCGACACGTGACTGTACTCCTTTCCTGGATGCCACCTGGCCTGCTGCGGTCCTCCAGGATTTTGTGTTGCACATCTCCCAGGGAACCTGGTTTATAGTCACAGGATCATGGATCCACAGAGCTGAGAGACAGGCCCTTCTGCCCAACTCGTCTGTGCTGCCCACCACACTAGTCCACATCTGGCCAATATGGTCTAAACTCTTCCCGTCCATGTACTGTACCTCTCCAAACACCATCTGAATGTCATTTTCTGTACCTATCTCATTACTACCATCGGGGAGGAGGAACGGGAGATTGACTATGCACACTCAAAGTTAAAGAACAGCTTCTTCCTCTCCACCATCAGATTTCCAAATGGTCCATGACCCTATCCCTCTTCTGCAGTATTTATGTATTTTAATCTTTACAGTAACTGATAGTATTGTTTAATGTCTTGCCCTGTACAGCTGCCAGAAAACAACGTATTTCATGATGTATGTCGTGTTAATAAGCTGTGCTCTCTCTGCCAGCTTGGTCCATGCACTCACCACATTCTGTGTGAATTAGCTGTTCCACTTTTCAATCTTTCGTTTTAAACTGATTTTAGTTCACTTTCAAGAAAAAATGATTGAGAGCATTCGTTCTTTTTATGCTGCTCATGATTTTGTGCACCTCCATAAGGTCTAAAGACTGACAGAGCAGTTCTTGCAATCACCAGAGTCGAGTGTAATGTTCTCCTACGGGGTTGCCTACTGGTGACCCTCAGGTGGATGTGGAGGCAGATCTGGGATCCACATATTCTGGGTAGGATTGACTCCCTAATGGAGAATATCAGTGTTGTTTGCAGTGGTGAGGCTGATGCGCGGCCAGCCACCACACGGTCCTTGTCAGATCGTAGTCAGGATCCAGTGGCGTGGAATGCAAGACAACCGGGGACGCTTGACTGATTCACTTTCCCTCTCCTTCACTGACTCTCCTTCCCATCATCTTCACTGACTCACCTTCCCTCCATCTTCAATAACTCACCTACACTCCATCTTCACCGACTCACTTTCCCTCCATCTCCACTGACTCACCTTCCCTCCATCGTCACTGACTCACCTTCTCTCCATCTTCACTGACTCACCTTCCCTCCATCTTCACTGACTCACCATCCCGCCCCTTCACTGACTCACCTTCCCTCCATCTTCACTGACTCACCTTCCCTCCATCTTCAATGACTCACCTTCCCTCCCCTTCACTGACTCACCTTCCCTTCATCTTCACTGACTGACCTTCCCTCTATCTTCACTGAATCACCTTCCCTCCATCTTTACTGACTCACCTTCCCTGCACCTTCACTGACACACCTTCTCTGCATCTTCACTGACTCACCATCCCTCCATCTTCACTGACTCACCCTCCCTCCATCTTCACTGACACATCTTCCCTCCATCTTCACTGACTCATCCTCCCTCCATCTTCACTGACTCATCTTCCCTCCATCTTCACTAACTCACCATCCCTCCATCTTCACTGACTCACCTTCCCTTCACCTTCACTGACTGACCTTCCCTCTATCTTCACTGACTCATCTTCCCTCCATCTTCACTGACTCACCTTCACTCCATCTTCACTCTCACCTTCCCTCCATCTTCACTGACTCACCTTCCCTCCATCTTTACTGACTCACCTTCCCTGCACCTTCACTGACACACCTTCTCTGCATCTTCACTGACTCACCATCCTTCCATCTTCACTGACTCACCCTCCCTCCATCTTCACTGACTCATCTTCCCTCCATCTTCACTGACTCACCTTCCCCCCATCGTCACTGACTCACCTTCCCTCCATCTTCACTGACTCACCTTCCCTCCCCTTCACTGACGCACCTTCTCTCCATCTTCACAGACTCACAATCCCTCCATCTTCACTGACTCACCTTCCCTTCATCTTCACTGACTCACCTTCCCTCCATCTTCACTGACTCACCCTCCCTCCCCTTCACTGACATACCTTCCCTCCATCTTCACTGACAGACCTTCCCTCCCCTTCACTGACTCACCTTCTCTCCAACTTCACTGACTCACCATCCCTCTCCTTCACTGACACACCTTCCCTCCCCTTCACTGACTCACCTTCCTTCCATCTTCACTGACTCAACTTCTCTCCATCTTCACTGACTCACCTTCCCTCCACCTACCCTGACTCACCTTCCCTCCCCTTCACTGACACACCTTCCCTCCCCTTCACTGACTCACCTTCTCTCCACCTACCCTGACTCACCTTCCCTCCCCTTCACTGACTCACCTTCCCTCCCCTTCACTGACTCACCTTCCCTCCATCTTCACTGACTCATCTTCCCTCCATCTTCACTGACTCACCCTCCCTCCATCTTCACAGACTCACCTTCCCCCCATCGTCACTGACTCACCTTACCTCCATCTTCACTGACTCACCTTCCCTCCCCTTCACTGACTCACCTTCTCTCCATCTTCACTGACACACCTTCCCTCCATCTTCACTGACACACCTTCCCTCCATCTTCACTGACTCACATTCCATCCATCTTCACTGACTCAACTTCTCTCCATCTTCACTGACTCACCTTCCCTCCACCTACCCTGACTCACCTTCCCTCCACTTCACTGACACACCTTCCCTCCCCTTCACTGACTCACCTTCTCTCCACCTACCCTGACTCACCTTCCCTCCCCTTCACTGACTCACCTTCCCTCCCTTTCACTGACTCACCTTCCCTCCATCTTCACTGACTCATCTTCCCTCCATCTTCACTGACTCACCCTCCCTCCATCTTCACTGACTCAACTTCCCTCCATCTTCACTGACTCACCTTCCCCCCATCGTCACTGACTCACCTTACCTCCATCTTCACTGACTCACCTTCCCTCCCCTTCACTGACTCACCTTCTCTCCATCTTCACTGACACACCTTCCCTCCATCTTCACTGACACACCTTCCCTCCATCTTCACTGACTCACATTCCATCCATCTTCACTGACTCACATTCCCTCCACCTTCACTGACTCACCTACTCTCCACCTTCACTGACTCACCTTCTCTCCATCTTCACTGACTCACCATCCCTCCATCTTCACTGACTCACCTTCCCTCCGTCTTCACTGACTCACCTTCCCTCCATTTTCACTGACTCACCCTCCCTCCATCTTCACTGACTCACCTTCCCTCCATCATCACTGTCTCACCTTCCCTCCCCTTCACTGACATACCTTCCCTCCATCTTCACTGACTCACCCTCCCTCCATCTTCACTGACTCACCTTCCCTCCATCATCACTGTCTCACCTTCCCTCCCTTTCACTGACATACCTTCCCTCCATCTTCACTGACAAACCTTCCCTCCATCTTCACTGACTCACCTTCCCTCCCCTTCACTGACTCACCTTCCCTCCAACTTCACTGACTCACCATCCCTCTCTTTCACTGACACACTTTCCCTCCCCTTCACTGACTCACCTTTTCTCCATCTTCACTGACTCACCTTCCCTCCACCTACCCTGACTCACCTTCCCTCCACCTTCACTGATTCAACTTCTCTCCATCTTCACTGACTCACCTTCCCTCCCCTTCACTGACTCACCTTCCCTCCCCTTTACTGACTCACCTTCCCTCCATCTTCACTGACTCATCTTCCCTCCATCTTCACTGACTCACCTACTCTCCATCTTCACTGACTCACCTTCCCTACCCTTCACTGACTCACCTTCCCTCCCCTTCACTGACTCACCTTCCCTCCATCTTCACTGACTCACCTTCTCTCCATCTTCACTGACTCACCTTCCCTCCCCTTCACTGACTCACCTTCCCTCCCCTTCACTGACTCACCTTCCCTCCATCTTCACTGACTCACCATCCCTCCATGTTCACTGACTCACCTTCCCTCCACCTTCACTGACTCACCTTCCCTCCACCTTCACCGACTCACCTTCCCTCTATCTTCAGTGATTCACCTTCCCTCCATCTTCACTGACTCACCTTCCCTCCACCTTCACTGACTCACCTTCCCTCCATCTTCACTGACACACCTTCCCTCCCCTTCACTGACTCACCTTCCCTCCATTGTCACTGACTCACCATCCCTCCATCTTCACTGACTCACCTTCCCTCCATTTTCACTGACTCACCTTCCCTCCATCGTCACTGTCTCACATTCCCTCCCCTTCACTGACATACCTTCCCTCCATCTTCACTGACACACCTTCCCTCCATCTTCACTGACTCACCTTCCCTCCATTTCACTGACTCACCTTCCCTCCATCTTCACTGATTCTCCTTCTGTCCATCTTCACTGACTCACCTTTCCTCCATCTTCACTGACTCACCTTCACTCCATCTTCACTGACTCACCTTCCCTCCATCTTCACTGACTCACCTTCCCCAACTTCTCTGACTCACCATCCCTCAACCTTCACTGACTCACCTTCCCCCCATCTTCACTGACTCACCTTCCCTCCCCTTCACTGACTCACCTTCCCTCCATCTTCACTGACTCACCTTCCCTCCATCTTCACTGACTCACCTTCCCCCCATCTTCTCTAACTCACCATCCCTCCATCTTCACTGACTCGCCTTCCCTCCCCTTCACTGACTCACCTTCCCTCCATCCTCACTGACTCACCTTCCCTCCATCTTCACAGACTCACCTTCCCTCCCCTTCACTGAATCACCTTACCTCCATCTTCACTGACTCACCTTCCCTCCATCTTCACTGACTCACCATCCCTCCATCTTCACTGACTCACCTTCCCTCCATCTTCACTGACTCTCCTTTCCTCCATCTTCACTGACTCACCTTTCCTCCATCTTCACTGACTCACCCTCCCTCCCCTTCACTGACACCTTCCCTCCATCTTCACTGACTCTCCTTCTGTCCATCTTCACTGACTCACCTTCCCCCCATCGTCACTGACTCACATTCCCTCCATCTTCACTGACTCACATTCCCTCCATCTTCACTGACTCACCTTCTCTCCATCTTCACTGACTCACCTTCCCTCCAACTTCACTGACTCACCTTCCCTCCATCTTCACTGACTCACCCTCCCTCCCCTTCACTGACTCACCTTCCCTCCATCGTCACTGTCTCACATTCCCTCCCCTTCACTGACATACCTTCCCTCCATCTTCACTGACACACCTTTCCTCCATCTTCACTGACTCACCTTCACTCCATCTTCACTGACTCACCTTCCCTCCATCTTCACTGACTCACCTTCCCCAACTTCTCTGACTCACCATCCCTCAATCTTCACTGACTCACCTTCCCCCCATCTTCACTGACTCACCTTCCCTCCCCTTCACTGACTCACCTTCCCTCCATCGTCACTGACTCACCTTCCCTCCATCTTCACTGACTCACCTTCCCTCCCCTTCACTGACTCACCTTCCCTCCATCTTCACTGACTCACCTTCTCTCCATCTTCACTGACTCACCTTCCCTCCATCTTCACTGACTCACCTTCCCCCATCTTCTCTGACTCACCATCCCTCCATCTTCACTGACTCACCTTCCCTCCCCTTCACTGACTCACCTTCCCTCCATCTTCACTGACTCACCTTCCCTCCATCTTCACTGACTCACCTTCCCCCCATCTTCTCTGACTCACCTTCCCTCCATCATCACTGACTCACCTTCCCTCCATCTTCACTGACTCACCTTCCCTCCCTTTCACTGACTCACCTTCTCTCCATCTTCACTGAATCACCTTACCTCCATCTTCACTGACTCACCTTCCATCCCCTTCACTGACTCACCTTCTCTCCATCTTCACTGAATCACCTTACCTCCATCTTCACTGACTCACCTTCCCTCCATCTTCACTGACTCACCTTCTCTCCATCTCCACTGAATCACCTTACCTCCATCTTCACTGACTCACCTTCCCTCCATCTTCACTGACTCACAATCCCTCCATCTTCACTGACTCACCTTCCCTCCATCTTCACTGACTCTCCTTTCCTCCATCTTCACTGACTCACATTTCCTCCATCTTCACTGACTCACCCTCCCTCCCCTTCACTGACTAACCTTCTCTCCATCTTCACTGACTCACATTCCCTCCATCTTCACTGACTCACCTTCCCTGCACCTTCACTGACTCACCTTCCCTGCACCTTCACTGACTCACCTTCTCTGCATCTTCACTGACTCACCTTCCCTCCATCTTCACTGACACACCTTCCCTCCATCTTCACTGACTCTCCTTCTGTCCATCTTCACTGACTCACCTTTCCTCCATCTTCACTGACTCACCTTCACTCCATCTTCACTGACTCACCTTCCCTCCATCTTCACTGACTCACTTTCCCCCCATCGTCACTGACTCACATTCCCTCCATCTTCACTGACTCACATTCCCTCCACCTTCACTGACTCACCTTCCCTCCAACTTCACTGACTCACCTTCTCTCCATCTTCACTGAATCACCTTACCTCCATCTTCACTGACTCACCTTCCCTCCCCTTCACTGACTCACCATCCTTCCATCTTCACTGACTCACCTTCCCTCCATCTTCACTGACTCTCCTTTCCTCCATCTTCACTGACTCACCCTCCCTCCCCTTCACTGACTCACCTTCCCTCCATCGTCACTGTCTCACCTTCCCTCCCCTTCACTGACTCACCTTCCATCCATCTTCACTGACTCACCTTCCCTCCCCTTCACTGACTCACCTTCCCTGCACCTTCACTGACTCACCTTCCCTCCATCTTCACTGACTCACCTTCCCTCCCCTTCACTGACTCACCTTCCCTCCATCTTCACTGACTGACCTTCTCTCCATCTTCACTGACTCACCTTCCCTCCATCTTCACTGACTCAACTTCCCTCCATCTTCACTAACTCACCTTCCCCCATCTTCTCTGACTCACCTTCCCTCCCCTTCACTGACTCACCTTCCCTCCCCTTCACTGACTCACCTTCCCTCCATCTTCACTGACTCACCATCCCTCCCCTTCACTGACTCACCTTCCCTCCATCTTCACTGACTCACCTTCCCTCCATCTTCACTGACTCACCTTCCCCCCATCTTCTCTGACTCACCATCCCTTCATCTTCACTGACTCACCTTCCCTCCCCTTCACTGACTCACCTTCCCTCCATCATCACTGACTCAACTTCCCTCCATCTTCACTGACTCACCTTCCCTCCCCTTCACTGACTCACCTTCTCTCCATCTCCACTGAATCACCTTCCCTGCACCTTCACTGACTCACCTATTCTGCATCTTCACTGACTCACCATCCCTCCATCTTCACTGACTCGCCCTCCCTCCATCTTCACTGACTCACCTTCCCTGCACCTTCACTGACTCACCTTCCCTGCACCTTCACTGACTCACCTTCTCTGCATCTTCACTGACTCACCTTCCCTCCATCTTCACTGACACACCTTCCCTCCATCTTCACTGACTCTCCTTCTGTCCATCTTCACTGACTCACCTTTCCTCCATCTTCACTGACTCACCTTCCCTCCATCTTCACTGACTCACATTCCCTCCATCTTCACTGACTCACCTTCCCTCCATCTTCACTGACTCTCCTTTCCTCCATCTTCACTGACTCACCCTCCCTCCCCTTCACTGACTCACCTTCCCTCCATCGTCACTGTCTCACCTTCCCTCCCCTTCACTGACTCACCTTCCATCCATCTTCACTGACTCACCTTCCCTCCCCTTCACTGACTCACCTTCCCTGCACCTTCACTGACTCACCTTCCCTCCATCTTCACTGACTCACCTTCCCTCCCCTTCACTGACTCACCTTCCCTCCATCTTCACTGACTCACCTTCTCTCCATCTTCACTGACTCACCTTCCCTCCATCTTCACTGACTCAACTTCCCTCCATCTTCACTAACTCACCTTCCCCCATCTTCTCTGACTCACCTTCCCTCCCCTTCACTGACTCACCTTCCCTCCCCTTCACTGACTCACCTTCCCCCCATCTTCTCTGACTCACCATCCCTTCATCTTCACTGACTCACCTTTCCTCCCCTTCACTGACTCACCTTCCCTCCATCATCACTGACTCAACTTCCCTCCATCTTCACTGACTCACCTTCCCTCCCCTTCACTGACTCACCTTCTCTCCATCTCCACTGAATCACCTTCCCTGCACCTTCACTGATTCACCTATTCTGCATCTTCACTGACTCACCATCCCTCCATCTTCACTGACTCGCCCTCCCTCCATCTTCACTGACTCACCTTCCCTGCACCTTCACTGACTCACCTTCCCTGCACCTTCACTGACTCACCTTCTCTGCATCTTCACTGACTCACCTTCCCTCCATCTTCACTGACACACCTTCCCTCCATCTTCACTGACTCTCCTTCTGTCCATCTTCACTGACTCACCTTTCCTCCATCTTCACTGACTCACCTTCACTCCATCTTCACTGACTCACCTTCTCTCCATCTTCACTGACTCACCTTCCCTCCCCTTCACTGACTCACCTTCCCTCCATCATCACTGACTCACCTTCCCTCCATCTTCACTGACTCACTTTCCCCCCATCGTCACTGACTCACATTCCCTCCATCTTCACTGACTCACATTCCCTCCACCTTCACTGACTCACCTTCTCTCCATCTTCACTGACTCACCTTCCCTCCATCGTCACTGTCTCACATTCCCTCCCCTTCACTGACATACCTTCCCTCTATCTTCACTGACACACCTTCCCTCCATCTTCACTGACACACCTTCCCTCCATCTTCACTGACTCACCTTCCCTCCATTTCACTGACTCACCTTCCCTCCATCTTCACTGACTCTCCTTCTGTCCATCTTCACTGACTCACCTTTCCTCCATCTTCACTGACTCACCTTCACTCCATCTTCACTGACTCACCTTCCCTCCATCTTCACTGACTCACCTTCCCCAACTTCTCTGACTCACCTTCCCTCAATCTTCACTGACTCACCTTCCCCCCATCTTCACTGACTCACCTTCCCTCCCCTTCACTGACTCACCTTCCCTCCATCGTCACTGACTCACCTTCCCTCCATCTTCACTGACTCACCATCCCTCCCCTTCACTGACTCACCTTCTCTCCATCTTCACTGACTCACCTTCCCTCCATCTTCACTGACTCACCTTCACTCCATCTTCACTGACTCAACTTCCCTCCATCTTCACTGACACCTTCCCTCCAACTTCACTGACTCACCTTCCCTCCATCGTCACTGTCTCACATTCCCTCCCCTTCACTGACATACCTTCCCTCTATCTTCACTGACACACCTTCCCTCCATCTTCACTGACTCACCTTCCCTCCATTTCACTGACTCACCTTCCCTCCATCTTCACTGACTCTCCTTCTGTCCATCTTCACTGACTCACCTTTCCTCCATCTTCACTGACTCACCTTCACTCCATCTTCACTGACTCACCTTCCCTCCATCTTCACTGACTCACCTTCCCCAACTTCTCTGACTCACCTTCCCTCAATCTTCACTGACTCACCTTCCCCCCATCTTCACTGACTCACCTTCCCTCCCCTTCACTGACTCACCTTCCCTCCATCGTCACTGACTCACCTTCACTCCATCTTCACTGACTCACCTTCCCTCCCCTTCACTGACTCACCTTCTCTCCATCTTCACTGACTCACCTTCCCTCCATCTTCACTGACTCACCTTCACTCCATCTTCACTGACTCACATTCCCTCCATCTTCACTGACTCACCTTCCCTCCATCTTCACTGACTCTCCTTTCTTCCATCTTCACTGACTCACCTTCCCTCCATCTTCACTGACTCACCTTCCCTACCCTTCACTGACTCACCTTCCCTGCACCTTCACTGACTCACCTTCTCTGCACCTTCACTGACTCACCTTCCCTCCATCTTCACTGACTCACCTTCCCTCCCCTTCACTGACTCACCTTCCCTCCATCTTCACTGACTGACCTTCTCTCCATCTTCACTGACTCACCTTCCCTCCATCTTCACTGACTCAACTTCCCTCCATCTTCACTAACTCACTTTCCCCCATCTTCTCTGACTCACCTTCCCTCCCCTTCACTGACTCACCTTCCCTCCCCTTCACTGACTCACCTTCCCTCCATCTTCACTGACTCACCATCCCTCCCCTTCACTGACTCACCTTCCCTCCATCTTCACTGACTCACCTTCCCTCCATCTTCACTGACTCACCTTCCCCCCATCTTCTCTGACTCACCATCCCTTCATCTTCACTGACTCACCTTCCCTCCCCTTCACTGACTCACCTTCCCTCCATCATCACTGACTCAACTTCCCTCCATCTTCACTGACTCACCTTCCCTCCCCTTCACTGACTCACCTTCTCTCCATCTCCACTGAATCACCTTCCCTGCACCTTCACTGACTCACCTATTCTGCATCTTCACTGACTCACCATCCCTCCATCTTCACTGACTCGCCCTCCCTCCATCTTCACTGACTCACCTTCCCTGCACCTTCACTGACTCACCTTCCCTGCACCTTCACTGACTCACCTTCTCTGCATCTTCACTGACTCACCTTCCCTCCATCTTCACTGACACACCTTCCCTCCATCTTCACTGACTCTCCTTCTGTCCATCTTCACTGACTCACCTTTCCTCCATCTTCACTGACTCACCTTCCCTCCATCTTCACTGACTCACATTCCCTCCATCTTCACTGACTCACCTTCCCTCCATCTTCACTGACTCTCCTTTCCTCCATCTTCACTGACTCACCCTCCCTCCCCTTCACTGACTCACCTTCCCTCCATCGTCACTGTCTCACCTTCCCTCCCCTTCACTGACTCACCTTCCATCCATCTTCACTGACTCACCTTCCCTCCCCTTCACTGACTCACCTTCCCTGCACCTTCACTGACTCACCTTCCCTCCATCTTCACTGACTCACCTTCCCTCCCCTTCACTGACTCACCTTCCCTCCATCTTCACTGACTCACCTTCTCTCCATCTTCACTGACTCACCTTCCCTCCATCTTCACTGACTCAACTTCCCTCCATCTTCACTAACTCACCTTCCCCCATCTTCTCTGACTCACCTTCCCTCCCCTTCACTGACTCACCTTCCCTCCCCTTCACTGACTCACCTTCCCCCCATCTTCTCTGACTCACCATCCCTTCATCTTCACTGACTCACCTTTCCTCCCCTTCACTGACTCACCTTCCCTCCATCATCACTGACTCACCTTCCCTCCATCTTCACTGACTCTCCTTTCCTCCATCTTCACTGACTCACCTTTCCTCCCCTTCACTGACTCACCTTATCTCCATCTTCACTGAATCACCTTACCTCCATCTTCACTGACTCACCTTCCCTCCATCTTCACTGACTCACATTCCCTCCATCTTCACTGACTCACCTTCCCTCCATCTTCACTGACTCTCCTTTCCTCCATCTTCACTGACTCACCCTCCCTCCCCTTCACTGACTCACCTTCCCTCCATCGTCACTGTCTCACCTTCCCTCCCCTTCACTGACTCACCTTCCATCCATCTTCACTGACTCACCTTCCCTCCCCTTCACTGACTCACCTTCCCTGCACCTTCACTGACTCACCTTCCCTCCATCTTCACTGACTCACCTTCCCTCCCCTTCACTGACTCACCTTCCCTCCATCTTCACTGACTGACCTTCTCTCCATCTTCACTGACTCACCTTCCCTCCATCTTCACTGACTCAACTTCCCTCCATCTTCACTAACTCACCTTCCCCCATCTTCTCTGACTCACCTTCCCTCCCCTTCACTGACTCACCTTCCCTCCCCTTCACTGACTCACCTTCCCTCCATCTTCACTGACTCACCATCCCTCCCCTTCACTGACTCACCTTCCCTCCATCTTCACTGACTCACCTTCCCTCCATCTTCACTGACTCACCTTCCCCCCATCTTCTCTGACTCACCATCCCTTCATCTTCACTGACTCACCTTCCCTCCCCTTCACTGACTCACCTTCCCTCCATCATCACTGACTCAACTTCCCTCCATCTTCACTGACTCACCTTCCCTCCCCTTCACTGACTCACCTTCTCTCCATCTCCACTGAATCACCTTCCCTGCACCTTCACTGACTCACCTATTCTGCATCTTCACTGACTCACCATCCCTCCATCTTCACTGACTCGCCCTCCCTCCATCTTCACTGACTCACCTTCCCTGCACCTTCACTGACTCACCTTCCCTGCACCTTCACTGACTCACCTTCTCTGCATCTTCACTGACTCACCTTCCCTCCATCTTCACTGACACACCTTCCCTCCATCTTCACTGACTCTCCTTCTGTCCATCTTCACTGACTCACCTTTCCTCCATCTTCACTGACTCACCTTCCCTCCATCTTCACTGACTCACATTCCCTCCATCTTCACTGACTCACCTTCCCTCCATCTTCACTGACTCTCCTTTCCTCCATCTTCACTGACTCACCCTCCCTCCCCTTCACTGACTCACCTTCCCTCCATCGTCACTGTCTCACCTTCCCTCCCCTTCACTGACTCACCTTCCATCCATCTTCACTGACTCACCTTCCCTCCCCTTCACTGACTCACCTTCCCTGCACCTTCACTGACTCACCTTCCCTCCATCTTCACTGACTCACCTTCCCTCCCCTTCACTGACTCACCTTCCCTCCATCTTCACTGACTCACCTTCTCTCCATCTTCACTGACTCACCTTCCCTCCATCTTCACTGACTCAACTTCCCTCCATCTTCACTAACTCACCTTCCCCCATCTTCTCTGACTCACCTTCCCTCCCCTTCACTGACTCACCTTCCCTCCCCTTCACTGACTCACCTTCCCCCCATCTTCTCTGACTCACCATCCCTTCATCTTCACTGACTCACCTTTCCTCCCCTTCACTGACTCACCTTCCCTCCATCATCACTGACTCAACTTCCCTCCATCTTCACTGACTCACCTTCCCTCCCCTTCACTGACTCACCTTCTCTCCATCTCCACTGAATCACCTTCCCTGCACCTTCACTGATTCACCTATTCTGCATCTTCACTGACTCACCATCCCTCCATCTTCACTGACTCGCCCTCCCTCCATCTTCACTGACTCACCTTCCCTGCACCTTCACTGACTCACCTTCCCTGCACCTTCACTGACTCACCTTCTCTGCATCTTCACTGACTCACCTTCCCTCCATCTTCACTGACACACCTTCCCTCCATCTTCACTGACTCTCCTTCTGTCCATCTTCACTGACTCACCTTTCCTCCATCTTCACTGACTCACCTTCACTCCATCTTCACTGACTCACCTTCTCTCCATCTTCACTGACTCACCTTCCCTCCCCTTCACTGACTCACCTTCCCTCCATCATCACTGACTCACCTTCCCTCCATCTTCACTGACTCACTTTCCCCCCATCGTCACTGACTCACATTCCCTCCATCTTCACTGACTCACATTCCCTCCACCTTCACTGACTCACCTTCTCTCCATCTTCACTGACTCACCTTCCCTCCAACTTCACTGACTCACCTTCCCTCCATCGTCACTGTCTCACATTCCCTCCCCTTCACTGACATACCTTCCCTCTATCTTCACTGACACACCTTCCCTCCATCTTCACTGACACACCTTCCCTCCATCTTCACTGACTCACCTTCCCTCCATTTCACTGACTCACCTTCCCTCCATCTTCACTGACTCTCCTTCTGTCCATCTTCACTGACTCACCTTTCCTCCATCTTCACTGACTCACCTTCACTCCATCTTCACTGACTCACCTTCCCTCCATCTTCACTGACTCACCTTCCCCAACTTCTCTGACTCACCTTCCCTCAATCTTCACTGACTCACCTTCCCCCCATCTTCACTGACTCACCTTCCCTCCCCTTCACTGACTCACCTTCCCTCCATCGTCACTGACTCACCTTCACTCCATCTTCACTGACTCACCATCCCTCCCCTTCACTGACTCACCTTCTCTCCATCTTCACTGACTCACCTTCCCTCCATCTTCACTGACTCACCTTCACTCCATCTTCACTGACTCAACTTCCCTCCATCTTCACTGACACCTTCCCTCCAACTTCACTGACTCACCTTCCCTCCATCGTCACTGTCTCACATTCCCTCCCCTTCACTGACATACCTTCCCTCTATCTTCACTGACACACCTTCCCTCCATCTTCACTGACTCACCTTCCCTCCATTTCACTGACTCACCTTCCCTCCATCTTCACTGACTCTCCTTCTGTCCATCTTCACTGACTCACCTTTCCTCCATCTTCACTGACTCACCTTCACTCCATCTTCACTGACTCACCTTCCCTCCATCTTCACTGACTCACCTTCCCCAACTTCTCTGACTCACCTTCCCTCAATCTTCACTGACTCACCTTCCCCCCATCTTCACTGACTCACCTTCCCTCCCCTTCACTGACTCACCTTCCCTCCATCGTCACTGACTCACCTTCACTCCATCTTCACTGACTCACCTTCCCTCCCCTTCACTGACTCACCTTCTCTCCATCTTCACTGACTCACCTTCCCTCCATCTTCACTGACTCACCTTCACTCCATCTTCACTGACTCACATTCCCTCCATCTTCACTGACTCACCTTCCCTCCATCTTCACTGACTCTCCTTTCTTCCATCTTCACTGACTCACCTTCCCTCCATCTTCACTGACTCACCTTCCCTACCCTTCACTGACTCACCTTCCCTGCACCTTCACTGACTCACCTTCTCTGCACCTTCACTGACTCACCTTCCCTCCATCTTCACTGACTCACCTTCCCTCCCCTTCACTGACTCACCTTCCCTCCATCTTCACTGACTGACCTTCTCTCCATCTTCACTGACTCACCTTCCCTCCATCTTCACTGACTCAACTTCCCTCCATCTTCACTAACTCACTTTCCCCCATCTTCTCTGACTCACCTTCCCTCCCCTTCACTGACTCACCTTCCCTCCCCTTCACTGACTCACCTTCCCTCCATCTTCACTGACTCACCATCCCTCCCCTTCACTGACTCACCTTCCCTCCATCTTCACTGACTCACCTTCCCTCCATCTTCACTGACTCACCTTCCCCCCATCTTCTCTGACTCACCATCCCTTCATCTTCACTGACTCACCTTCCCTCCCCTTCACTGACTCACCTTCCCTCCATCATCACTGACTCAACTTCCCTCCATCTTCACTGACTCACCTTCCCTCCCCTTCACTGACTCACCTTCTCTCCATCTCCACTGAATCACCTTCCCTGCACCTTCACTGACTCACCTATTCTGCATCTTCACTGACTCACCATCCCTCCATCTTCACTGACTCGCCCTCCCTCCATCTTCACTGACTCACCTTCCCTGCACCTTCACTGACTCACCTTCCCTGCACCTTCACTGACTCACCTTCTCTGCATCTTCACTGACTCACCTTCCCTCCATCTTCACTGACACACCTTCCCTCCATCTTCACTGACTCTCCTTCTGTCCATCTTCACTGACTCACCTTTCCTCCATCTTCACTGACTCACCTTCCCTCCATCTTCACTGACTCACATTCCCTCCATCTTCACTGACTCACCTTCCCTCCATCTTCACTGACTCTCCTTTCCTCCATCTTCACTGACTCACCCTCCCTCCCCTTCACTGACTCACCTTCCCTCCATCGTCACTGTCTCACCTTCCCTCCCCTTCACTGACTCACCTTCCATCCATCTTCACTGACTCACCTTCCCTCCCCTTCACTGACTCACCTTCCCTGCACCTTCACTGACTCACCTTCCCTCCATCTTCACTGACTCACCTTCCCTCCCCTTCACTGACTCACCTTCCCTCCATCTTCACTGACTCACCTTCTCTCCATCTTCACTGACTCACCTTCCCTCCATCTTCACTGACTCAACTTCCCTCCATCTTCACTAACTCACCTTCCCCCATCTTCTCTGACTCACCTTCCCTCCCCTTCACTGACTCACCTTCCCTCCCCTTCACTGACTCACCTTCCCCCCATCTTCTCTGACTCACCATCCCTTCATCTTCACTGACTCACCTTTCCTCCCCTTCACTGACTCACCTTCCCTCCATCATCACTGACTCAACTTCCCTCCATCTTCACTGACTCACCTTCCCTCCCCTTCACTGACTCACCTTCTCTCCATCTCCACTGAATCACCTTCCCTGCACCTTCACTGACTCACCTATTCTGCATCTTCACTGACTCACCATCCCTCCATCTTCACTGACTCGCCCTCCCTCCATCTTCACTGACTCACCTTCCCTGCACCTTCACTGACTCACCTTCCCTGCACCTTCACTGACTCACCTTCTCTGCATCTTCACTGACTCACCTTCCCTCCATCTTCACTGACACACCTTCCCTCCATCTTCACTGACTCTCCTTCTGTCCATCTTCACTGACTCACCTTTCCTCCATCTTCACTGACTCACCTTCACTCCATCTTCACTGACTCACCTTCTCTCCATCTTCACTGACTCACCTTCCCTCCCCTTCACTGACTCACCTTCCCTCCATCATCACTGACTCACCTTCCCTCCATCTTCACTGACTCACTTTCCCCCCATCGTCACTGACTCACATTCCCTCCATCTTCACTGACTCACATTCCCTCCACCTTCACTGACTCACCTTCTCTCCATCTTCACTGACTCACCTTCCCTCCAACTTCACTGACTCACCTTCCCTCCATCGTCACTGTCTCACATTCCCTCCCCTTCATTGACATACCTTCCCTCTATCTTCACTGACACACCTTCCCTCCATCTTCACTGACACACCTTCCCTCCATCTTCACTGACTCACCTTCCCTCCATTTCACTGACTCACCTTCCCTCCATCTTCACTGACTCTCCTTCTGTCCATCTTCACTGACTCACCTTTCCTCCATCTTCACTGACTCACCTTCACTCCATCTTCACTGACTCACCTTCCCTCCATCTTCACTGACTCACCTTCCCCAACTTCTCTGACTCACTTTCCCTCAATCTTCACTGACTCACCTTCCCCCCATCTTCACTGACTCACCTTCCCTCCCCTTCACTGACTCACCTTCCCTCCCCTTCACTGACTCACCTTCCCTCCATCGTCACTGCCTCACCTTCCCTCCATCTTCACTGACTCACCATCCCTCCCCTTCACTGACTCACCTTCCCTCAATCTTCACTGACTCACCTTCCCCCCATCTTCACTGACTCACCTTCCCTCCCCTTCACTGACTCACCTTCCCTCCATCGTCACTGACTCACCTTCACTCCATCTTCACTGACTCACCTTCCCTCCCCTTCACTGACTCACCTTCTCTCCATCTTCACTGACTCACCTTCCCTCCATCTTCACTGACTCACCTTCACTCCATCTTCACTGACTCACATTCCCTCCATCTTCACTGACTCACCTTCCCTCCATCTTCACTGACTCTCCTTTCTTCCATCTTCACTGACTCACCTTCCCTCCATCTTCACTGACTCACCTTCCCTACCCTTCACTGACTCACCTTCCCTGCACCTTCACTGACTCACCTTCTCTGCACCTTCACTGACTCACCTTCCCTCCATCTTCACTGACTCACCTTCCCTCCCCTTCACTGACTCACCTTCCCTCCATCTTCACTGACTGACCTTCTCTCCATCTTCACTGACTCACCTTCCCTCCATCTTCACTGACTCAACTTCCCTCCATCTTCACTAACTCACTTTCCCCCATCTTCTCTGACTCACCTTCCCTCCCCTTCACTGACTCACCTTCCCTCCCCTTCACTGACTCACCTTCCCTCCATCTTCACTGACTCACCATCCCTCCCCTTCACTGACTCACCTTCCCTCCATCTTCACTGACTCACCTTCCCTCCATCTTCACTGACTCACCTTCCCCCCATCTTCTCTGACTCACCATCCCTTCATCTTCACTGACTCACCTTCCCTCCCCTTCACTGACTCACCTTCCCTCCATCATCACTGACTCAACTTCCCTCCATCTTCACTGACTCACCTTCCCTCCCCTTCACTGACTCACCTTCTCTCCATCTCCACTGAATCACCTTCCCTGCACCTTCACTGACTCACCTATTCTGCATCTTCACTGACTCACCATCCCTCCATCTTCACTGACTCGCCCTCCCTCCATCTTCACTGACTCACCTTCCCTGCACCTTCACTGACTCACCTTCCCTGCACCTTCACTGACTCACCTTCTCTGCATCTTCACTGACTCACCTTCCCTCCATCTTCACTGACACACCTTCCCTCCATCTTCACTGACTCTCCTTCTGTCCATCTTCACTGACTCACCTTTCCTCCATCTTCACTGACTCACCTTCCCTCCATCTTCACTGACTCACATTCCCTCCATCTTCACTGACTCACCTTCCCTCCATCTTCACTGACTCTCCTTTCCTCCATCTTCACTGACTCACCCTCCCTCCCCTTCACTGACTCACCTTCCCTCCATCGTCACTGTCTCACCTTCCCTCCCCTTCACTGACTCACCTTCCATCCATCTTCACTGACTCACCTTCCCTCCCCTTCACTGACTCACCTTCCCTGCACCTTCACTGACTCACCTTCCCTCCATCTTCACTGACTCACCTTCCCTCCCCTTCACTGACTCACCTTCCCTCCATCTTCACTGACTCACCTTCTCTCCATCTTCACTGACTCACCTTCCCTCCATCTTCACTGACTCAACTTCCCTCCATCTTCACTAACTCACCTTCCCCCATCTTCTCTGACTCACCTTCCCTCCCCTTCACTGACTCACCTTCCCTCCCCTTCACTGACTCACCTTCCCCCCATCTTCTCTGACTCACCATCCCTTCATCTTCACTGACTCACCTTTCCTCCCCTTCACTGACTCACCTTCCCTCCATCATCACTGACTCACCTTCCCTCCATCTTCACTGACTCTCCTTTCCTCCATCTTCACTGACTCACCTTTCCTCCCCTTCACTGACTCACCTTATCTCCATCTTCACTGAATCACCTTACCTCCATCTTCACTGACTCACCTTCCCTCCATCTTCACTGACTCACATTCCCTCCATCTTCACTGACTCACCTTCCCTCCATCTTCACTGACTCTCCTTTCCTCCATCTTCACTGACTCACCCTCCCTCCCCTTCACTGACTCACCTTCCCTCCATCGTCACTGTCTCACCTTCCCTCCCCTTCACTGACTCACCTTCCATCCATCTTCACTGACTCACCTTCCCTCCCCTTCACTGACTCACCTTCCCTGCACCTTCACTGACTCACCTTCCCTCCATCTTCACTGACTCACCTTCCCTCCCCTTCACTGACTCACCTTCCCTCCATCTTCACTGACTGACCTTCTCTCCATCTTCACTGACTCACCTTCCCTCCATCTTCACTGACTCAACTTCCCTCCATCTTCACTAACTCACCTTCCCCCATCTTCTCTGACTCACCTTCCCTCCCCTTCACTGACTCACCTTCCCTCCCCTTCACTGACTCACCTTCCCTCCATCTTCACTGACTCACCATCCCTCCCCTTCACTGACTCACCTTCCCTCCATCTTCACTGACTCACCTTCCCTCCATCTTCACTGACTCACCTTCCCCCCATCTTCTCTGACTCACCATCCCTTCATCTTCACTGACTCACCTTCCCTCCCCTTCACTGACTCACCTTCCCTCCATCATCACTGACTCAACTTCCCTCCATCTTCACTGACTCACCTTCCCTCCCCTTCACTGACTCACCTTCTCTCCATCTCCACTGAATCACCTTCCCTGCACCTTCACTGACTCACCTATTCTGCATCTTCACTGACTCACCATCCCTCCATCTTCACTGACTCGCCCTCCCTCCATCTTCACTGACTCACCTTCCCTGCACCTTCACTGACTCACCTTCCCTGCACCTTCACTGACTCACCTTCTCTGCATCTTCACTGACTCACCTTCCCTCCATCTTCACTGACACACCTTCCCTCCATCTTCACTGACTCTCCTTCTGTCCATCTTCACTGACTCACCTTTCCTCCATCTTCACTGACTCACCTTCCCTCCATCTTCACTGACTCACATTCCCTCCATCTTCACTGACTCACCTTCCCTCCATCTTCACTGACTCTCCTTTCCTCCATCTTCACTGACTCACCCTCCCTCCCCTTCACTGACTCACCTTCCCTCCATCGTCACTGTCTCACCTTCCCTCCCCTTCACTGACTCACCTTCCATCCATCTTCACTGACTCACCTTCCCTCCCCTTCACTGACTCACCTTCCCTGCACCTTCACTGACTCACCTTCCCTCCATCTTCACTGACTCACCTTCCCTCCCCTTCACTGACTCACCTTCCCTCCATCTTCACTGACTCACCTTCTCTCCATCTTCACTGACTCACCTTCCCTCCATCTTCACTGACTCAACTTCCCTCCATCTTCACTAACTCACCTTCCCCCATCTTCTCTGACTCACCTTCCCTCCCCTTCACTGACTCACCTTCCCTCCCCTTCACTGACTCACCTTCCCCCCATCTTCTCTGACTCACCATCCCTTCATCTTCACTGACTCACCTTTCCTCCCCTTCACTGACTCACCTTCCCTCCATCATCACTGACTCAACTTCCCTCCATCTTCACTGACTCACCTTCCCTCCCCTTCACTGACTCACCTTCTCTCCATCTCCACTGAATCACCTTCCCTGCACCTTCACTGATTCACCTATTCTGCATCTTCACTGACTCACCATCCCTCCATCTTCACTGACTCGCCCTCCCTCCATCTTCACTGACTCACCTTCCCTGCACCTTCACTGACTCACCTTCCCTGCACCTTCACTGACTCACCTTCTCTGCATCTTCACTGACTCACCTTCCCTCCATCTTCACTGACACACCTTCCCTCCATCTTCACTGACTCTCCTTCTGTCCATCTTCACTGACTCACCTTTCCTCCATCTTCACTGACTCACCTTCACTCCATCTTCACTGACTCACCTTCTCTCCATCTTCACTGACTCACCTTCCCTCCCCTTCACTGACTCACCTTCCCTCCATCATCACTGACTCACCTTCCCTCCATCTTCACTGACTCACTTTCCCCCCATCGTCACTGACTCACATTCCCTCCATCTTCACTGACTCACATTCCCTCCACCTTCACTGACTCACCTTCTCTCCATCTTCACTGACTCACCTTCCCTCCAACTTCACTGACTCACCTTCCCTCCATCGTCACTGTCTCACATTCCCTCCCCTTCACTGACATACCTTCCCTCTATCTTCACTGACACACCTTCCCTCCATCTTCACTGACACACCTTCCCTCCATCTTCACTGACTCACCTTCCCTCCATTTCACTGACTCACCTTCCCTCCATCTTCACTGACTCTCCTTCTGTCCATCTTCACTGACTCACCTTTCCTCCATCTTCACTGACTCACCTTCACTCCATCTTCACTGACTCACCTTCCCTCCATCTTCACTGACTCACCTTCCCCAACTTCTCTGACTCACCTTCCCTCAATCTTCACTGACTCACCTTCCCCCCATCTTCACTGACTCACCTTCCCTCCCCTTCACTGACTCACCTTCCCTCCATCGTCACTGACTCACCTTCACTCCATCTTCACTGACTCACCATCCCTCCCCTTCACTGACTCACCTTCTCTCCATCTTCACTGACTCACCTTCCCTCCATCTTCACTGACTCACCTTCACTCCATCTTCACTGACTCAACTTCCCTCCATCTTCACTGACACCTTCCCTCCAACTTCACTGACTCACCTTCCCTCCATCGTCACTGTCTCACATTCCCTCCCCTTCACTGACATACCTTCCCTCTATCTTCACTGACACACCTTCCCTCCATCTTCACTGACTCACCTTCCCTCCATTTCACTGACTCACCTTCCCTCCATCTTCACTGACTCTCCTTCTGTCCATCTTCACTGACTCACCTTTCCTCCATCTTCACTGACTCACCTTCACTCCATCTTCACTGACTCACCTTCCCTCCATCTTCACTGACTCACCTTCCCCAACTTCTCTGACTCACCTTCCCTCAATCTTCACTGACTCACCTTCCCCCCATCTTCACTGACTCACCTTCCCTCCCCTTCACTGACTCACCTTCCCTCCATCGTCACTGACTCACCTTCACTCCATCTTCACTGACTCACCTTCCCTCCCCTTCACTGACTCACCTTCTCTCCATCTTCACTGACTCACCTTCCCTCCATCTTCACTGACTCACCTTCACTCCATCTTCACTGACTCACATTCCCTCCATCTTCACTGACTCACCTTCCCTCCATCTTCACTGACTCTCCTTTCTTCCATCTTCACTGACTCACCTTCCCTCCATCTTCACTGACTCACCTTCCCTACCCTTCACTGACTCACCTTCCCTGCACCTTCACTGACTCACCTTCTCTGCACCTTCACTGACTCACCTTCCCTCCATCTTCACTGACTCACCTTCCCTCCCCTTCACTGACTCACCTTCCCTCCATCTTCACTGACTGACCTTCTCTCCATCTTCACTGACTCACCTTCCCTCCATCTTCACTGACTCAACTTCCCTCCATCTTCACTAACTCACTTTCCCCCATCTTCTCTGACTCACCTTCCCTCCCCTTCACTGACTCACCTTCCCTCCCCTTCACTGACTCACCTTCCCTCCATCTTCACTGACTCACCATCCCTCCCCTTCACTGACTCACCTTCCCTCCATCTTCACTGACTCACCTTCCCTCCATCTTCACTGACTCACCTTCCCCCCATCTTCTCTGACTCACCATCCCTTCATCTTCACTGACTCACCTTCCCTCCCCTTCACTGACTCACCTTCCCTCCATCATCACTGACTCAACTTCCCTCCATCTTCACTGACTCACCTTCCCTCCCCTTCACTGACTCACCTTCTCTCCATCTCCACTGAATCACCTTCCCTGCACCTTCACTGACTCACCTATTCTGCATCTTCACTGACTCACCATCCCTCCATCTTCACTGACTCGCCCTCCCTCCATCTTCACTGACTCACCTTCCCTGCACCTTCACTGACTCACCTTCCCTGCACCTTCACTGACTCACCTTCTCTGCATCTTCACTGACTCACCTTCCCTCCATCTTCACTGACACACCTTCCCTCCATCTTCACTGACTCTCCTTCTGTCCATCTTCACTGACTCACCTTTCCTCCATCTTCACTGACTCACCTTCCCTCCATCTTCACTGACTCACATTCCCTCCATCTTCACTGACTCACCTTCCCTCCATCTTCACTGACTCTCCTTTCCTCCATCTTCACTGACTCACCCTCCCTCCCCTTCACTGACTCACCTTCCCTCCATCGTCACTGTCTCACCTTCCCTCCCCTTCACTGACTCACCTTCCATCCATCTTCACTGACTCACCTTCCCTCCCCTTCACTGACTCACCTTCCCTGCACCTTCACTGACTCACCTTCCCTCCATCTTCACTGACTCACCTTCCCTCCCCTTCACTGACTCACCTTCCCTCCATCTTCACTGACTCACCTTCTCTCCATCTTCACTGACTCACCTTCCCTCCATCTTCACTGACTCAACTTCCCTCCATCTTCACTAACTCACCTTCCCCCATCTTCTCTGACTCACCTTCCCTCCCCTTCACTGACTCACCTTCCCTCCCCTTCACTGACTCACCTTCCCCCCATCTTCTCTGACTCACCATCCCTTCATCTTCACTGACTCACCTTTCCTCCCCTTCACTGACTCACCTTCCCTCCATCATCACTGACTCAACTTCCCTCCATCTTCACTGACTCACCTTCCCTCCCCTTCACTGACTCACCTTCTCTCCATCTCCACTGAATCACCTTCCCTGCACCTTCACTGACTCACCTATTCTGCATCTTCACTGACTCACCATCCCTCCATCTTCACTGACTCGCCCTCCCTCCATCTTCACTGACTCACCTTCCCTGCACCTTCACTGACTCACCTTCCCTGCACCTTCACTGACTCACCTTCTCTGCATCTTCACTGACTCACCTTCCCTCCATCTTCACTGACACACCTTCCCTCCATCTTCACTGACTCTCCTTCTGTCCATCTTCACTGACTCACCTTTCCTCCATCTTCACTGACTCACCTTCACTCCATCTTCACTGACTCACCTTCTCTCCATCTTCACTGACTCACCTTCCCTCCCCTTCACTGACTCACCTTCCCTCCATCATCACTGACTCACCTTCCCTCCATCTTCACTGACTCACTTTCCCCCCATCGTCACTGACTCACATTCCCTCCATCTTCACTGACTCACATTCCCTCCACCTTCACTGACTCACCTTCTCTCCATCTTCACTGACTCACCTTCCCTCCAACTTCACTGACTCACCTTCCCTCCATCGTCACTGTCTCACATTCCCTCCCCTTCATTGACATACCTTCCCTCTATCTTCACTGACACACCTTCCCTCCATCTTCACTGACACACCTTCCCTCCATCTTCACTGACTCACCTTCCCTCCATTTCACTGACTCACCTTCCCTCCATCTTCACTGACTCTCCTTCTGTCCATCTTCACTGACTCACCTTTCCTCCATCTTCACTGACTCACCTTCACTCCATCTTCACTGACTCACCTTCCCTCCATCTTCACTGACTCACCTTCCCCAACTTCTCTGACTCACTTTCCCTCAATCTTCACTGACTCACCTTCCCCCCATCTTCACTGACTCACCTTCCCTCCCCTTCACTGACTCACCTTCCCTCCCCTTCACTGACTCACCTTCCCTCCATCGTCACTGCCTCACCTTCCCTCCATCTTCACTGACTCACCATCCCTCCCCTTCACTGACTCACCTTCTCTCCATCTTCACTGACTCACCTTCCCTCCATCTTCACTGACTCACCTTCACTCCATCTTCACTGACTCAACTTCCCTCCATCTTCACTGACACCTTCCCTCCAACTTCACTGACTCACCTTCCCTCCATCGTCACTGTCTCACATTCCCTCCCCTTCACTGACATACCTTCCCTCTATCTTCACTGACACACCTTCCCTCCATCTTCACTGACTCACCTTCCCTCCATTTCACTGACTCACCTTCCCTCCATCTTCACTGACTCTCCTTCTGTCCATCTTCACTGACTCACCTTTCCTCCATCTTCACTGACTCACCTTCACTCCATCTTCACTGACTCACCTTCCCTCCATCTTCACTGACTCACCTTCCCCAACTTCTCTGACTCACCTTCCCTCAATCTTCACTGACTCACCTTCCCCCCATCTTCACTGACTCACCTTCCCTCCCCTTCACTGACTCACCTTCCCTCCATCGTCACTGACTCACCTTCCCTCCATCTTCACTGACTCACCTTCCCTCCCCTTCACTGACTCACCTTCTCTCCATCTTCACTGACTCACCTTCCCTCCATCTTCACTGACTCACCTTCACTCCATCTTCACTGACTCACATTCCCTCCATCTTCACTGACTCACCTTCCCTCCATCTTCACTGACTCTCCTTTCTTCCATCTTCACTGACTCACCTTCCCTCCATCTTCACTGACTCACCTTCCCTACCCTTCACTGACTCACCTTCCCTGCACCTTCACTGACTCACCTTCTCTGCATCTTCACTGACTCACCATCCCTCCATCTTCACTGACTCGTCCTCCCTCCATCTTCACTGACTCGCCTTCCCTCCATCTTCACTGACTCACCTTCCCTCCCCTTCACTGACTCACCTTCCCTCCATCATCACTGACTCACCTTCCCTCCATCTTCACTGACTCACCTTCCCTCCCCTTCACTGACTCACCTTCTCTCCATCTTCACTGAATCACCTTACCTCCATCTTCACTGACTCACCTTCCCTCCCCTTCACTGACTCACCTTCCCTCCATCTTCACTGACTCACCATCCCTCCATCTTCACTGACTCACCTTCCCTCCATCTTCACTGACTCTCCTTTCCTCCATCTTCACTGACTCACCTTTCCTCCATCTTCACTGACTCACCTTTCCTCCCCTTCACTGACTCACCTTCTCTCCATCTTCACTGACTCACCTTCTCTCCATCTTCACTGAATCACCTTACCTCCATCTTCACTGACTCACCTTCCCTCCATCTTCAGACTCACATTCCCTCCATCTTCACTGACTCACCCTGCCTCCCCTTCACTGACTCACCTTCCCTCCATCGTCACTGTCTCACCTTCCCTCCCCTTCACTGACTCACCTTCCATCCATCTTCACTGACTCACCCTGCCTCCCCTTCACTGACTCACCTTCCCTCCATCGTCACTGTCTCACCTTCCCTCCCCTTCACTGACTCACCTTCCATCCATCTTCAGTGACTCACCTTCTCTCCATCTTCACTGAATCACCTTACCTCCATCTTCACTGACTCACCTTCTCTCCATCTTCACTGACTCACCATCTCTCCATCTTCACTGACTCACCTTCTCTCCATCTTCACTGACTCACCATCCCTCCATCTTCACTGACTCTCCTTTCCTCCATCTTCACTGACTCACCTTCCCTCCCCTTCACTGACTCACCTTCCCTGCACCTTCAGTGACTCACCTTTCCTCCATCTTCACTGACTCACATTCCCTCCATCTTCACTGACTCACCTTCACTCCATATTCACTGACTCACCTTCCCTCCATCTTCACTGACTCACCTTCCCTCCACCTTCACTGACTCACCTTCCCTCCATCTTCACTGACTCACCTTCTCTCCATCTTCACTGACTCACCTTCCCTCCATCTTCACTGACTCGCCTTCACTCCATCTTCACTGACTCGCCTTCACTCCATCCTCACTGACTCACCTTCCCTCCATCTTCACTGACTCACCTTCTCTCCATCTTCACTGACTCACCTTCCCTCCATCTTCACTGACTCACCTTCCCTCCCCTTCACTGACTCACCTTCGCTCCATCTTCACTGATCATCTTCTCTCCACTGACTCACCTTCCCTCCCCTTCACTCCCGTTGTGCGTGTCATCACCTTCGGCCCGCTCCACTGTTGAGATCTTGGTTGGATCACTATTGGTCTGGAACCTCCCCCTTGACCTTATCACCATGCGTGACCCTACCTGGAGCTGAGAAGCAGATGGGTAAACTCCAGACGGTATAGCCCTCAGGGTCTCAAATCCTCTGAAATCTATTTACCGTGACAAGGTGATGATCGTCGGGGCAGCACAGAGCTATACAAATACAACATGCAAACAGGTCTTTTGACCCAACTTGATCTTGCTAATCTTGCTGACCAAGCTGAACAGAGCAGGTTCTGTATCCCCGCTCGGCCCATATCCCTCCACTAAAACCTATTGAATATTGAAAGGCCTGGATAGATTGAATGTGGAGAAGGTGTTTCCAATAGTGGAAAAGTCTATAACCAGAGGCCACGGCCTCAGAATAGATGGATGTCTCTTTAGAACAGAGTTGGGTAATAAATTACCCAAAAAAAAGAGATGAGGAGGAATTTCTTTGGCCAGAGGGTGGTCAATCTGTAGAATTCATTGCCAAAGCTGAGTCATTGGGTGTATGTAAGGTGGAGGTTCTTGATTAGCAAGGGTGTCAAAGGTTAAGGAGAAAAGGCAGGAGAATGGGGTTTTGAGGGAAAATAAATCAGCCATGATTGAATGGTGGAGCAGACTTGATGGGCTGAATGGCCCAATTTTGCTTCTACCTCTGTTGCTGGTGACTGCCGCACCCCCCCCCAACCAACAATAGTCCATCTGTTGTTTAAAGGGCCCCCTCACTGTGTCCTGAGCCCCTGACAAGCTAGAGGGTGCAGGCTGAGTCTTGTACAACTGAATGATAACCTCCCAACTTGTACACTCAGTGCCTGTCAGAAACACGGACACTGCTGCAGAGCCTGGGCTCTCTTTCAGGTGGGCAGCTGAAAGAAGATGGCAATCGCACATGTGAAAACGCACACATTCCAGCCAAATGCATTTCTTTGTAATTGGATTTAACTCTTCCTTTTGCTTCAGACTTGTGGAGTTTTAATTGAAACACAGCGATGTCAATGCTCCCAGCTTACCTCACTTTATGTTCCGGGAAAGAAAATTAGTGATTACATAGGAACAGTATTGACTTACTTCTTGTTTGCTGCTTTCGAACCACAGTGACAGCACTAGGTTTCTGTGACTTTGAGCGAGTCGTTAGTTAGCAGTCCTGTTAGCCTCACGTTTACTATTTCCTTATGTTCTGTAAAGTTCTTATCAATTCAGTCTCTTTCTGTCTGTCACACCGCTGGCATTTAGGGCAACAAGGGAGGTCCTCCATCTCTGGCATTCTTCAGGGCTTCCTTCATCGTGTCAGTAGCTTCCTCTCAGTTTTCACAACTGTCAGTCACGCAAGTCCCAGGTGGAGACTCAGGAATCCTGTCCCACTCAGATGCAGAAGAATTCTTCACTGCTGTTTCTGTAACAGTTTTGTTTCACCGGTCAGGGTTATTGGCCTTGAGCTGAACCTCCAAACCTGAGGACCAGTGGACCACTCTTAGTCTGGCCTCTCCCCTTTGACCTATTTGGCATGGGTGACCCTACCAAGAGCCAAAGCATAAAGCCCTGACTCCAGCCAACATAGATCTCCAGGTCATTGAGGCACGTAAGCCTCCAAACCCTACGACAAGGTTGTAGTCCTCTTGGAGGCTTATTAACTCAGTGAACTGTTTATTCCATGTCTGCGTCAATCCCAGCACTGAACTCCAGTCAGTGCCCGGACCGATGAAGGCCAGCACGCCATACGGCTACTTCACCACACCTGTCTACCAGAGTCAGTACTTTCAGAGGATTAGGAATTTGTACACCTGTGTGCTGCCACCATTGGTGATGATGGTGGGATCTGACTCTGTGCAAATTGACACAACGGTGATAAATGCGTAGAGTCCGAGAGGGACAGAGCCTAGAAACTGGCCCTCAGGTCTGCACCAACAATCACACATGCGTTTATACCAGTTGTACAGTACGGTGCAAAAGCCATCGGCACATATATACAGCATATAGCTAGGATGGCTATATGTATATATACATATCGACATCCACACACACATATATACGTGTATGCTCAGTACTGCATATTGATTCAATAATCAAACTGGTGAATGAACTCAGCAAGCCGAGCAGCATCTGAGGAGGGAGAGGGAGCCGCATCAACACTGACCCACAGTTTGTTGCTGCATCTGCAGTCTCTGTTACTATCACCAGGACCTCAGACATCCTCTTCTCGTCTCTAACAACGGGGAGGCTGAAGACCCACTTCAACAGGAATGGCCTCTCCCCCTTCCCTATCAGACCTTTGAATATTTTACGAACCCATGAAAATTAGCTGGTTATGTGTTTTTTTGTCCTTTATATCTATGCACTGTACTGCTGCTGCACAACAACAAATTTCACACTTAGTGATACAGCGCGGAGTAGGCTCAACTGGCCCTTCAAGCCACACCGCCCCAGCAACCCCACAACCCTGAGTAACCCTAACCTAATCACAGGACAATTTAGAATCAGAAGATTCAGAATCAGGTTTTTTATTACCGGCATGTGACGTGAAATTTGTTAACTTAGCAGCAGTAGTTCAATGTAATACATAATCTAGAAGAAAAAAAAATAAAAATAATAAATAAATCAATCAATCAATCAATTACAGTAGACATAATGAATAGATTAAAAACAGTGCAAAAAACAGAAATACTGTATACTTAAAAAAAGTGAGGTAGTGTTCATGGCTTCAACGTCCATTTAGGAATCGGATGGCAGAGGGGAAGAAGCTGTTCCTGAATCACTGAGTGTGTGCCTTCAGGCTTCTGTATCTCCTACCTGATGGTAACAGTGAGAAAAGGGCATGCCCTGGGTGCTGGAGGTCCTTAATAATGGATGCTGCCTTTCTGAGACACCGCTCCCAGAAGATGTCCCGGGTACCTTGTAGGCTACTAGTACCCAAGAATGAGCCGACTAAATTTACAACCCTCTGCAGCTTCTTTCGGTCCTGTGCAGTAGCCCCCACCCCCATACCAGACAGTGATGCAGCCTGTCAGGATGCTCTCCACGGTACATCTGTAGAGGTTTTTGAGTGTATTTGTTGATATACCAAATCTCTTCAAACTCCTAATGAAGTATAGCCACTGTCTTGCCTTCTTTATAACTGCATCAATATGTTGGGACCAGGTTAGATCCTCAGAGATCTTGACACCCAAGAACTTAAAGCTGCTCATTTTCTCCACTTCTGATCCGTCTATGAGGATTGCTATGTGTTCCTTCATCTTACCTTTCCGGAATTCCACAATCAGCTCTTTCGTCTTACTGACATTGAGTGCCAGGTTTTTGCTGTGACGCCACTCCACAAGTTGGCATATCTCGCTCCTGTACACCCTCTCATCTCCATCTGAGATTCTACCAACCATGGTTGTATCATCAGCAAATTTATAGATGGTATTTGAGTTGTGCCTAGCCACACGGTCATGTGTATACAGAGAGTAGAGCAGTGGGCTAAGCACACCCCTGAGGTGCGCCAGTGTTGATCATCAGCGAGGAGGATATGTTATCACTAATCTGCACAGATTGTGGTCTTCCAATGACCAATGAACCTACCCTGTAGGTCTTTGGATTGTGGGTGGAAAGCAGAAAACCCAGAGGAAGACCCATGCATTCCACAGGGAGGACGTACAGAGACTCCTTACGGAATGGCGTCGGAAATGAACTCCGAACTCGGGAACACCCCGATCTGCAGCAGCGTCACAGTAACCACTGCGCTAAGGTTGCCAAATTCCCATCAACCTGAAAACCTGGACATCCAAACACTAAAACGGCTTCTTCTCCACTGCTGTCGGACTTCTGAACCCATCACCTCTTTCAGTCTTGCTGCCACACTCTCTCAACTCTTTCGGTTGTTCTGTTATTGTCACTTCAGTGTTTCTGTTCTCCACTCAGCCCTTCCACGATTCTGTTATTTTCAGCTGTATGTACTATTAATTACCATGTACATTGTTTACTTGGTGAGTCTCTTGCGAGCAGGGAATTTCACTGCACCTTGATTTGTGTGTGTGAGTGACGATAAACAGACTAAAGCTGATGAGCTATTTAACCCTCACATTCACCAAGGTTCAGGACAACACAGGGTGTAGACATTATCCCAGACTGTCCTGTCAAACATTCCCAAGCTAGGGATAGTATGGGTTAGACTTAGAGTGAAACTCACTCCACGCTGTCCCATCACACATTCCCAGGGCAGGAACAGTACGGGTTAGACTCAGAGTGAAGCTCCCTCCATAAAGTTCTCTCACATTCCCTGGGCAGAAACAGCATGGATCCAATACAGAGTTAGTACATGGTGTAAGGATTGCACAGATCTGCACGTACTGATGTATTTTATCGTAATTCCTTGTCAGGCCTGAAGATGTGAGCTGCCCAGGGGCATTCCCAAGGGCCAAACGCTCGACAAAATGGGACGCAGCTTTTAATCGACAGGCAAACAGCTGCTGTTTCTTGCTTAATCAGGGAGGCTGGAGATAACAGTGACGTCTGCAGCACCGTCTCGGGAGCAGCTGAGCTAATTTTGCAGCAGCAGGAGTCGAGCTGTGGTAACTGAAGCATGTGGTGCCAGTATCAGTGTGGATTGCCCACAGTCCAACTGCCAGCTGCACCTACAGCCCAGAACTATGCCAGTCAGCCTTGCACCCATCCCGGACACTCTCTCTCCTCACCCCTTCCATTGGAGAGAAGGTACTAAACCCCGAAAGCACGTACCCAAGGACCGCTTGAACGGACGCCTGTGGTACAGTAAGAGGGACTCTTGCCCTCACGATCCACCTCATTATGATCTTGCATTTGCCTGCATTGCACTCTTTCGGTAGCATTTACACTGTATTCTGCATTGTTTTCGTTTTACCTTATTCTAGATCAGTGCACTGTATAATGATCTGATCTGTATGAACAGTCTGCAAGACAAGCTTTTCACTGGATCCCTGTACATATGACAAAATAAATCAAGCAAAATAAAATCCCTGTAGTACTGACAGTCTCACTCGTTGACTCCACTCTACCTGAAATTTTAGTTTGCAGGAAGGTTATTTCCCCCAACTGTACCTCAGATTTGGATCAATTTATTAGCATACAGCTCAGTACAGGCCCTTCGGTCCACTATATTGTGCTGACCCTTTACCTGCTCTAAGGTTTAATCTAACCCTTCCCTCCCACACAGCCCTCCATTTTTCTTTCATCGGTGTGCCTATCTCTCTTAAGTGTCCACCCATGTGCAATGAAATTATTTTGCTCAGTATAAATAGTACACGTGGCATTAATAAATAAAACAATAACAATAGCAACAAGTGCAAAAACAGCAGAATGGTACAAGGCATTGTAGTGCGCGCAGAGGTAACGTAAAATGAAATACTCGTGACAATAACGAGCAGTAGAACAGAAGGATCTGAGAATACAGATCCATAATTCCGTCATAGTCATGGTCATAGTCATACTTTATTGATCCCGGGGGAAATTGGTTTTTCATTACAGTTGCACCATAAATAATAAATAGTAATAGAAACATAAATAGTTAAATAGTAATATGTAAATTATGCCAGTAAATTATGAAATAAGTCCAGGACCAGCCTATCGGCTCAGGGTATCTGACCCTCCAAGGGAGGAGTTGTAAAGTTTGATGGCCACAGGCAGGAATGACTTCCTATGACGCTCTGTGCTGCATCTCGGAGGAATTTTGTCTCTGGCTGAATGTACTCCTGTGCCCACCCAGTACATTATGTAGTGGATGGGAGACATTGACCAAGATGGCATGCAACTTAGACAGCATCCTCTTTTCACACCACCGTGAGAGAGTCCAGTTCCATCCCCACAACATCACTGTCCACTTGAAAGTGGCACCACAGATACAGTACTGGGCAAAAGTCTCAGACACATATATATAGTTAGGGTGCCTAAGACATTTGCACAGTTGACTCTGATATGGGTCTGTAATGTGGACTGAGAGTGGGAAGGGGGCAGGGAGAGAGAAATCATGGTTGGGAAAAGGGGAAGGGAGAGGGGAGGGAGCAGGAAGCTCCAGTGAGATATTCTGTAATGATCAATAGACCAGTTGTCTGGAATCAAGTGACCCTGCCTGATGTCTCAGGGCTGGGTGTGTCTGCACCTGCGCCACCCTCTGTCCCTGGCACTCCTTCTCTGCTACCTGTCCCACAACCTACCCATGGCGCTCCACCCTCATCATTCCCAACATCCTTTGCTCCCACCACGTTTATAAACTCGCTCTCCACACCACATACAGTATTGTGCAAAAGTCTTCGGCACTCTAGCTATACACAGTAACTACCTGTCGAAGTGCAGCAAGACATTCGAGCTTCTTTACAAGGGGAAGAGAAAGACAGTCGAGTTAAAAATAAGGCAAAAAAAGGACATTCACAGATTCATAATTAGTGAATACTGGGTGATAATAGTACTAAATAAATAAGCAGAAATGGCTGGCTACATCGGAAAGATAAATGGGTTCAATTGCACAAGAGATTACTGGAATACTGAGCGAATTGAACAGTACTTTGAAGCAAATGAAACAGTCAATGAGGAGCAAGTGCCAGTTTGGCTGAGTGTAATAGGTGGAAAAGCTTACAGTTTTCTTAGAAGCTTGACCACTCCAACCAAACCAGCCGAAACGAGCTTTGCTGATATTGTGGAAGTAATGCAAGAACATTTGAACTGAAACCATTGATGATTGCAGAATGCTTTAGGTTTCATAAGCAGAATCAAAAAGAAGGTGAGTCCATTTCAGCGTAAATGGCTGAATTGAAGAAACTATCTGAGCATTGTCAGTTCAGTGATTGGCATAATGATGCACTAAGAGATTGTTTAGTTTGTGGAATCTTACAAGAAAGCATTCAAAAACAGCTCCAAACTGAAGCACAACCCACATTTCAAAGTGCAGCTGAAATAGTTATATCAATAGAAACAGCAGAGAGAGACACCATTGAGTTGCAGTCAGGAATGAAAGTGAGTGTGAATAAAATTGCAATGTCTAAACAGGAACCAGCCCGGCCAAACAAATTCTGTTCCATTGTGGCAAGGGCTCACATGTACCAGACCAATCCAGGTTTACAGGCGGAACTTGCAGAAAACGTAACCAAGTAGGACACATAAAAAGACTATTTTGGGCACACGAAAAATAAATGGACTGCACAGGGAAAAGAAAAAGATAAAAAGTCAAGTTTCATTTTCAAAATGAGCACTAGTATGCATGGTGTTGATGAAAAGTCTGATAACGATGAGAGACACATAGGACTGAGTAGCCTTGAGATTTACAATGTGAAAACTAACAACAGAAAAGCAATATGGCTTACACCAGAACTGAATGGCAAATTAACTTAAATGGAATTGGACACTGGTTCGGCTATATCAGTCACTCCACAAAATGAGTTTGAACGGCATTTCAAAGATACTGAACTAAAGCCTGCAGATATCCAACTAAGAACTTATACCAGAGAAAAGATAACTCCTGTGGGAATGACATCCATAACAGTGAAATAAAACAACCAACAAGCCACACTGGGCTCGTATGTGGTAAAAACAGTAGGGCCAACATTGTGGGGCCATGATTGGCTGAGATAACTACAACTTAATTAGCAATCCATCCACTATTTGCATGCCACATCCCTTGCAATGAAGGCAACTGAAAGCAAATTAAGAAAGGTACTGGATGATGCCACTGTAGTGTTTAGGGATGGCCCTGGAAAACTCAAACATATTGAGAGTGAAATGAAAATGCCATATTCATGTTCCACAAAGTTCATCAGGTTCCTTATACTATCTGTGATAAAGTATCCAGTGAGCTGGATCCCATGGAGGCTGAAAGAATCCTTTCCAAGGCTGAGAGAAGCTTATGGGCAATGCAGTGGTCCCAGTAGTCTAGAAGAATGGCTCTATCAAAATTCTTGGTGAATTTAAGGTCACCAGCAACCCAGTCCTGAGAGCAGATCAATACATTTTGCCCAGGATAAATTTGCAAACATTTCTGAAGGAAAACACTTCAGCAAAGTGGATTTAGCTGATGCCTACCTACAGATGGAGATGGAAGAAGAGTCCAAAGCATTTCTCACCATAAACACTCACAAAGGGCATTAACACGACAATAGGCTTATATCTGGGGTAGCATCTGCACCTACACTCTGGCAGAAAGCTATGGACCAGGTGTTGCATGGCTGCCCAGGCACTCAGTGTTACCTGGATGACATCATTATTACCGGTGAGGATAACAAGCAACATCTCCAAAATCTCCAGGAAAGATTAGAAGATGGGGAGATTATGGGCTCACACCCTGATGCAACAAGTATGAATTCTTTAAACCAAGCTTCATTTACTGTGGTCACACCACTGAAGCACAAGAATTATACAAGTGTGCTGAGAAAATTCAAGCAGAGATGGATGCTCCAAGGCCAAAGGATGTGTCACAGTTGTAGTCCTTTTTAGGAATTGTCAATTACTATAACAGGTCCCTGCCAAACCTGGATAACATGCTCTACTCTTTCAGCTTATTACTACAGATTGGGAAAAAAAGGTCATGGATAAGGTAGCGCAAGGTGGCTTTCAAAAAGGTAAAGGAAATGGTGACATTAGACACTGTGCGCATACGTAATCCACATTATTCAGTGAAGCTTGCCCTATGATATAGGCTCAGTCACGTCACGCGTTATGAGTGATAGAAGTGAATGCCCCATAGCCTTTGCATCATCTTTCCTTACCACTGCAGAGAAAAAATTTGCACAGATTGACAGAGAGGTTTGGGGAGTAAAACATTTCAATCAGTACATGCACGGGGGAAAGTTTACCCTCGTTACTGATCACCAATCACTGGTGTCCATTTTCAACGCACAGGAAGGTGTTCCACTACCAGCAGCAGTTCAATTGCAGAGATGGGTTCTGTCTCTTGGAAGACACAATTACAAGGTCGAATTCAAGAGAATGACTAATCGTAGAAATGCTGATGGATTGTCTTGCTTATCCTTGGAAAAGGAAATACCTGAAAATATTCATAAAAGAGAACACTCCTCTTGAGGTATTCTCACCAATCAAAGGTCTCGCTATTACTGCAGAGAAGATCCAAAGAGAAACCAGAACAGACCCCAGACTGTCTCAGGTCTATACAGCCATCCAAAATGGATGGAAGTGCAGCGACAATTCCAGTTGCCCCACTTTTACCAGCGCAGGGATGAACGTGCCTTGCCTCATGTGGGGATTGAGATTTGCTGAGAGCTGAAGTGTTAGAGGAGTGCTAGGCATGGTCAAAATGAAGGCCTTGGCTCGAAGCTCTATCTGGTGGCCTGGAATAGATCAGCAGATTGAACAGCTTGTCATGCACTGTTTGGGATGCCAACGCATCCAGAAGATGCCAAAAGCAGTGCCTCTCCATCGAAGGGAATGGCAGAGGATTCATGTGGATTTTAATGGACCATTCATGGGCACAGATTTCTTGATAGTAATGGCCAGAAGTGTTCCCAATAGTCTCCACTACAGCTTCGCATACTGTTGAAGGCTCTTCTCAAGGACTGGTGTTCCAGATGAACTACCTACAGACAGTGACAATGGACCACAGCTTGTGGCAGAACAGTTTCAGTCATTCCTGAAAATAAATTGAGTAAGACACATTACACCTGCACCATACCACTCAGCTACAAATGGCTCAGCAGAAAGGTTTATTCAGAGCCTAAAGAACGCACTGCGAGTGATATCAGTAGAACACACTGAATCAGAATTTCCTCCTTGCATATCGCAATGCAGCACACCCCCACCAGCTGTTCCTGTGTCATCCCTTGTGTTCACACTCAGATCGCCTCAAACCCACTCTCAAAAGGACAAACAGTTGAGACAAATTGAGGGCTGTTCAAACAAGGAAGGTCAATGTTCCACTCCTGGACAAGCAGACCTGACAAGGGACTAGAGAGATGATCAAAAGTAAGTACTTGGAAACATTGAGGACAGAACTGCACCACTCTCTTACACAGTGGGGATTCTGATGTCATCTGGAGACGACACATTGATCAGTTGAGGAGAGCAGTCATTTGTTAGAGAAGGCGGCTGTCAGAACCACTTCCTGCAGTCCCGGAGTCAACTCCTACAGCCACCACGGAGGAGGCCCCAGAACCTGAGACTGTTTCAGAGCAACAAGCCTCAGCTGCCAAGCATGGTAATGTACCTCCACCCGCTTCCCCCCCATCAGGAAAGATGTTATCTCACAAGAGTAAGAAATCCTCCACAGCAAGGAAATCTTTAGGCCTGAACTTACTATCCAGTAGATGTCTATATAACAGTTGTATTATATAATATACTGTATACATATAATACATTTTAAATTATATACATAAATTAAGGTGCATTCTATATCAAGTTGGAGTTTTGAGTTAAGCAGGGAGGAGTGTTGTGTATTTAATATTTCAGCAATATTGTAAATATATTGTTTGATTGAGTATTCTCTGTTGTTTATATAATTCATTACAGGTTATATATAAAAGTACGTGAATGGCATACGTCATCACGCTTCCATGTCCTATATGCCTGCCTCGTTTAAAGTAATAGCGAAGTTAGACATGTTACTCCCAGCTCCGTGTTTTTATTTCAATTAGTTTTATGTTTTGGAGTTACAAAACCTAACACCAAACATTTCAAGTTTCAACGTATTGTACATTCAGAGAGGCTCCTCTGTGCACCACTGTTGTAATGCGTGGTTATTTGAGTTACCATCACTTCCCTGTCAGCTTGAACCCCTGGCCATTCTCCTCCGACTTCTCTCATTAACGTGGCATTTTTACACATGGAACCTTTTTACACCATTCTCTGTAAACTAAGGCAGGGGTTCCCACCTCAGTTAATGGTCGGGGCCCATGGCATAAAAAGGGTTGGGAACCCCTGCTCTAGAGATTGTTGTGGTAAAAATCCCAGGAGATCAGCAGTTTCTAAGATACTCAAATCACTCTGTTTGGCACCAACAATCATTCCACGGTCAAAACCACTAAAAGTCACTCTTTTCCCCCTTTCTGATGTTTGTTCTGAACAACAACTAACGTATTGACTATGTCAGCATGCTTTTATGCCCTGAGTTGCTGCCCCATGATTGGGTGATTAGATATTTACATTAACAAGCAGATGTACTTTATTAAGTGGCCACTGAGTATAGGCTTAGGGTAAAAGGTGAATTCTTTAAGGGGAACATGAAGGGGAACTTCCTCATTCACAGAGAGGTAAGAGTGTGGAATGAGGTGCCAGCAGAAGTGATTGATGATGGTTAATTGAACATTTATGAGGAGATTGGACAGGTACATGGATGAGAGGGCTATGGTCTCGGTGCAGGTAGGTGGGACTAAGCAGAAAGACAGCTCAGCACAGACTAGGTGAGCCAAAGGGCCTGTTTCTGTGCTGTAGTGCTCTGTGACTCTATTGAAAGAGGTGGAATAAGGAGCATAGGAATGAGCTGCACCACTGGGCGGGGCGTGACAGAGACGCTTGGTTCAGCAGTCTGTCAGAGTGAGGAAGAACCTGTTCCTGAGTGCAATCATCCGGGCTTTCAACCTTCAGGTCGCTAGTCCAATGCCTTAACCACTTGGCCACGTGCCCGCAATCACTAATAACAGCATACCATACTGCAGTGTTCCACGATTCACATTAGTTACATAGAACATAGAACATAGAATAGTACAGCACAGTACAGGCCCTTCGGCCCACAATGTTGTGCCAACCCTCAAACCCTGCCTCCCATATAAGTCCCCATCTTAGATTCCTCCGTATACCCGTCTGGTAGTCTCTTAAACTTCACTAGTGTATCTGCCTCCACCACTGACTCAGGCAGTGCATTCCACGCACCAACCACTCTCTGAGTAAAAAATCTTCCTCTAATATCCCCCTTGAACTTCCCACCCATTACCTTAAAGCCATGTCCTCTTGTATTGAGCAGTGATGCCCTGGGGAAGAGGCGCTGGCTATCCACTCTATCTATTCCTCTTATTATCATTACCATCAGCAGTTTCAAATTATAAGCTAGTCATCTCTACCCAGAACACACTCTTGCTCCTGTGGTGTCCACTGGTCCTGGAAATCCCCCACTGGATCCGTGGATACTTTGTGCTCCTTCTCCCGGGACACATGGGCATGATGTAACCCCAGAAGGCATGTGGGCAAGCAGTTCAGGCAAAACCCTCGACCGCCCATTACCTACACTGCTGAATGGCCACTTTTGCCAGGCCCAGGAACATACTGACCAGGAGCTCCCACTTATGCCCTGGGAGTGTGTGAAGGGACTATATAGGTCGAGCTTCACTATATCTGATCCTGTGCCCCGGATCAGCATGATGCGACTGTGTAGAGGGATATTTACTCAGTATCTGACCTGTGCCCTGGGGTGTTACAGTACCATAATGGGTAGTGCATCACTTTACAGTGCTGACTGTAAAATTGGGGTTTGAGTCCCACCACCGTCGGTAAGGATTTTGAATGCTCTCCCATTGACCACATTGGTCTCCTCCAGGAGCTCCAGTACCCTCCCATATTCTAAAGTCATACGGGTTAGGGTTAGCAAGTTGTGGGCATGCTATGTTGGCACCAAAAGTGTGGCAACAATTGCAAGCTGCCCCCAGAACATCCTCAAACTGTGTTGGCGGCCAACACAAATGACACATTTCATTGTTTGTTTCGACATACATGTGACAAATAAAGCTAATGCTTTCCTTTAATCTTTCACCTGCCCTCTGGAACAGTGTGATGGGACTGTGTAGAGGTATCTTTATTCTTTACCCCAGACAGCTGAGGTTAATGCTGTACACTGACCTCTGGGATCGAGACAGGCATAGTGAGTGCTGTAATGAAGCTGTAATTGGTCATGTCTCAGTGTCTGAGCAGCAATCAATGCCTGAAGCAGAGAATGCCACTGCCAGCACGAGTCAGACCCATTTAAACATGCTCCCTTTAAACCCTTTGCTCCAGGATAGGAGCACCTGCTGGAGTAGCCAACCTCTTATGGAGGTGGTGGGCACCTGTGAGAATGTCCTGAGTTAACTGTCCGCTAGGTCAGGTGATTTCAGTCACGGGTACATCCTGCCTGACAGGAGAGTAATTGAAAGCTCACGGTGTAAGCTGGGGGACTGAAAAACAATCAAGCCCAGGGTCACCAGGCAGCAGTGGGATGTAATCATCACTGTCCCGGTGATGGCAGTTACCACAGGAACATTGCAGCAATTTCAATCTGGAGGCGACAGAGAGGAATGTCATCTTACTCCAGCTCCTGCCAGCAATATCATTATTGACCATGTTGATCGCCCTGTGATTCCACGTCCTCTGCTCCTTCCCACTTATTCACATTCCTAACAGGACTTCCCAAACTTCTTGTCCTCACTGCCGGAGCCTAACAGCTGATTTGTACACAGTGTGATTCAAGTCAGTGGTGAGGCAAGGTCTAGGTAGAGCGAGAGGTGCAAAAGCCGTAGGTCCAACGTCACCAGGTTCAGAAACAGTTATTTAACGAGATTTTAAAAGATTAGCTTTACTTGCCACATAGAAATCAAAACATACAGTGAAATGTGTCATTTGCAACAATTTTAATTAAATCAGTGAAGATTTAATTGGGTGACTGTCAGGAGAGGGAGAGGGGAACGTCAGATAGTGGAGAGCATCCCTGTGGCCATCCCCCTCAACAATAAGGACTCCATTTTGAGTACTGTTGAGGGGGATGACCTCCCTGGAGGAAGCAACAGCGGCCATGACTGAGTCTGGCCCCGTGGCTCAGAAGGGTAGGGAAATGAAAGGGATTGCAGCAGTAATAGGGGACTCTTTAGTTAGGGGCACAGGTGATTCTGTGGACGCAAAAAGGAAACGCGGATGGTAGTTTGCCTCCCAGGTGCCAGTGTCTGAGATGTTTCTGGACGCGTCCACAATATCCCAAAAAGGGAGAGTCCTTGATGTCCCTGTTACTATTGGGTGGTCTATAAAAAGCACCCAGTAGAGTTATTGACCCCTTCCTGTTTCTAACTTCCACCCACAGAGACTCTGTAGACAACCCCTCCATGTCTTTCTCCTTTCCTGCAGCCGTGACATTATCTCTGATCAACAGTGCCACGCCTCCAGCTCTTTTGCCTCCCTCCCTGTCCTTTCTGGCACTCAATTTAACCATTCCTGCCCCTGAGCCATCCAAGTCTCTGTAATGGCCACAACATCATAGCTCCAAGTACTGACCCACGCTCTAAGCTCATCTGCTTTGTTCATAATACTCCTTGCATTAAAATAGACACATCTTAAACCATCGGTCTGAGCACGTCCCTTCTCTATCACCTGCCTATCCTCCCTCTCGCACTGTCTCCAAGCTTTCTCTATTTGTGAGCCAACCTCGTCTTCCCCAGTCTCTTCAGTTCGGTTTCCACCCCCCAACAACTCTAGTTTAAACACTCCCAAGTAGCCTCAGCAAATCTCCCCACCAGGATATTGGTCCCCCTTTTAAACATTCTTTTAAACGTCTTCTTTTAAACATTGGTTGTTTGTTTATATATAATTTTACCATTGTATTTAATTAGTCCTATAAGTGCCTACAAGAAAGTTAATCTCAAGGTAGCATATACGTTGATGATAAATTTACTTTGAACTTTGAACTTCATTTTGTTTCCTAGACAACGAATAGTGACTGGTGACGGGGAACAATGGAAGAATTCCTCCGACACCACCCCCACTGCCTGCTCTGCTACATGACCACTGTTACGGAAAGTTAGAACACGGTGCCAGGCCGTGATGTCTTCCGCTGAGTGATGCCAGGTTACCACACCTGACTGGACAAGAGAGAGTGCAGAGGAGGCTCGTCAGATGTTGCCAGGACAAGAAATGCTAACCAGGAGGAAAGAATGGCTCCAATGGCAGGGTTTTCTTTCCAGAGGAGGGCACAGCTGTCGTAGAATTATCCTGCATGGAAACAGGTCCTTTGACCCAACTTGCTCAAGCTAATCACGTTGCCTACCTCAGCCAATTCTGTTTGCCTGCTTTTTCCTAGAACCATCGCAATCCTTTCTAGCTTCTTACTTTATCCCCCTTCCACCTCCCCCCCCCCCGCTGCCCACCTTTCCTCTCATCTGGTTTCACCTATCACCTGCATGCTTGTACCTCACTCCTACCCCCACTTTACTCTGGTTTCTGCCCCCTTTTCCAGTCCTTAAACCATAAGATATAGAAGCAGAATTAGGCCATTTGGCCCATATATTCTGCTCCACCATTTCTCTATGGCTGATCTACTTCCCTCTCAGCCCCAATCTCCTGTCTTCTCCCAGTAACCCAACAGTCCTGATGAAGGGTCTCGGCCCTTATTCCACTCCATAGATGTCACCTGGAATTGCAGAATTCCTCTGGCATTTTGTGTGTGTTGCTCAACAGGTAGCGTAACACTATGGCAGCACCAGCAGTCGAGGCCCAGTTTTCGCTGCTGTTTGTGAGGAGTTTGTACGTTCTCCCCATGACTGCGAGGGTGTCCTTTGGGTGCTCTGGTTTCCTCCCACAGTCCAAAGACGTACAGGTTTACGGTTAGCAAGTTGTGGGCACGCTGGGCTGGCACCGGAAAGCATGGCCGCATCCAAACTGAGTTGGGTGTTGACAGAGATGACGCATTTCACTGGATGTTTTGATGTATATGTGACAAATAAAACTAGTCTTTATCTTTAATCAAATACCTTTAAATGTCACAGCAGTGCCCACCTCTTCCACTTCCTCTGGCAGCTTGTTCCATGTACGCGCCAGCCTCTGTGTGAAAATGTTAACCCTTTTAAATCTTTTCTCTCTCACTTTATACCTATGTCCTCCAGTTTTTCACGTCGCTACTCTGGAGAAAAGACTTTAACTCTTCACCTTACCAATACTCATTCTGATTTTATAGGTCTCTATATACGGTCATGATTCTTGTGCCTTTAATCGATTTCTGTCAGGTTATACCTCTGATGATTTTATAAACCTTTGTAAGCTCTCAGGATTGAGTATAAAATTAAAAGGAATCCATACAGGGTGAATCTATTACCTTTAGCTTGCAGATTGCCCAGTCACTAGATGACATAGGGTCTTTAGTGATCAATAGTGAATAAGGACTGAGAATGTTAATTTCAGTCAGAGAGAAATGGTGAATGTGAAAACTGGAACATAGGATTTGACTGTGGTTAGGAAATGTTCAGCGATATGGGACAAATGCAGGGCCAATAGGACTAGCATGTTGGTCAGTATGAATAAGTTGGGCCGAAGGGCCTGTTTCTGTGCTATACAAGAACATAGAACAGTACTGTCACGACAGGCCCTTTGGCCCGCAATGTTATGCTGACATTTTAACCTACAATGAACCAGTCTAACCCTTCCATCCCACACAGCTCTACATTTTCCTTTCATCCATTTTATACTTCTGTGACGAGCAGCAGCTTGGTGAGACAACCCCCCAGATTATTGTTGACTAAGATACAGATGCAGGCCAGGATACAGGGCAAAATTCAGCTACTCCTCTTCCAAGGAGTTCTGGCAACATTCTTGCTCTTTGAGTTTCCTCTGTTTATATTCCTCATTTGAAACGCAACACCCCCATCAGGGCAGCACTGGGGTCACAGTCGTACTGCGTGGAAGCTAGTCCTTCGGCCCATCACGATCACGCGAACCATCAAGCGCCCATTTATATTAATTAAATCTAATCTCATTTTATTCTCCCCACCTTCCTATCAACTCACTCAGTTTCTCCCCTTCATCTGCACACCAGGGGTACATACAGGTCACATGGAGAAAGTGTAGACTCTACACACAAAAATAGTGTGGCATTCACGATCGAACTCCTGTCACCGGAACTGTGAGGCAGCCTCGCTATCTGCTTCACCACTGGCAGCGTCCACTGGGATTATTTTCCAGGAGTTCTCGGATGGACATCTTTTCTCACCGCACCGGAGTCCTGCAGTGACTGAGACTCTCCACGCTGACTGGCTCCCATCATCCCGAGACTGCGCTCAGTGTGCCTGTCGGATCCCATTGTTTACTAACCAACCACTGTGTGGCCGCAGGTGCGAGGTCTGGCACAGTGGGACAAAGGTTTGCACCCTGCTCCTGGGAATTCTGCTACACACTGAGGAAGTGCTGCAGTGTCAGTGAGGTGGAGTAGTCCCCTTTCTGTTACTCAGAACTGTACAGCACAGGCCCATCATGCCTGTGCTGAGCATGACACCATTTCATATTATCTCATGGCCCAAACCAGAAGCCCTGGCTGAACGCCGAGGTGTGCTCCCTACTGTAACACGCTGTAAGGTTTCACTGCTAATGTAATGGCCCCTCTGTAATGTTTCATTGCTAAGGTAATGGTTTCTCTGTAGCAGCCATGTTTGGGTTATGACTAGAGATAACCGGGCTTTGGAATGTATGTTATCCAATGGGAGAAATGTTGTCCTTTCTTGTGAGTCTGGAAGAGAGATTTTTCAGGGCCTTTTGTCAGGGAGCGATGGAGAGAGAGGACGCGAATGGAGAGAGCCGGGAGACCACTGGACGGAGTGGACCGAGGAGCGAGGGTCCGAGGGCCGGCTACGCTTGGAGGTCGATGGGAATGAATGAACGAACAGTGAGCTCCAACGATGCGCAATAGACTTGTTCCTTAAAATGGGCTCTTTTACTTTTTATTTTATTTACTAATCCTCTATCCAGATTAAGATTTATAAAGTTCAGTCATTTAATTGCATTTGGTGCACTGTCTGATATTTTGCAGTGCGGATTTGCTACCGGGCAACACATCACACAGCATCCACACAGACGAGGTTTCTCAGTTTGGCGGGGCCAGAGGTTGTTTTCCCCAGATGAACACGTGGTGGCCGAGCCTGGGGTTTACACTACTAAAAGCCCAGGACGCTGCTTTCAAGTCCGTGACAGAACAGTTCTCAGAGCAGCCAGGCATCTCAGGGATCAAAGGGGCAAAGGCCACCTACGCACAAAAAATTCAGGAACACCTCTCCGATAACGGTCCCCTGTGTATGTGGCTAGGCGTCAAGGGCATTACTGTCCAGGCAAGGGAAAACAGTGTTGACGGGACCAGTGACATCTCCCTCCACAACACGCTAAACAATTTTTATGTACGCTTCAAGGCATGCAAGTGAATCCCCTCCAAGTTCAGCAGCCCCTGTCTGTAACAGCAGAAGACCCCCCCCCCCCATAAGGCTGCTGGGCCAGACAACACCCTCGGCCGAGTACTCGAGGAGTGTGCACACCAGCTCATTTAAATCTTCGTGGACATTTTGACATTTCACTCATCCAGGCTGCTGTCAAATCAGTCACCATCATCTCTGTATCAAAGAACTCTATACCTTCAGAGCTAAATGACTACTATCCGGTGGCACTGATGCAGATCATCATCATGAAGTGCCTTGAACGGCTGATAATGGCACATATCAGAACTCAGTTCCTGCCACACTGGACACTCACCAAAACAGATTATAGATTATAGATTATAGTTTATAGATTATGAGGACACTCAGTCCTCATTTATTGTCATTTAGAAATGCATGCATTAAAACATGATACAATGTTCCTCCAGAGTGATATCACAGAAACACAGGACAAACCAAGACTAAAACTGACAAAAACCACATAATTATATCGTTACAACAGTGCAAAGCAATACCGTAAGTTGATAAAGAGCAGACCATGGGCGCGGTTAAAAAAAAGTCTCAAAGTCCCGATAGCCCACCATCTCATGCAGACGGTAGAAGGAAGAAACTCTCCCTGCCATGAACCTCCAAGCGCTGCAAACTTGCCGATGCAGCACCATTGGAAGCACCCGACCGCAGCCTACTCTGAGTCCGTCTGAAAACTTCAAGCCTCCGACACCGAGCACCATCCTCTGCCGAGCGCTTCGACCCCGCCCCGGCCGCTGAGCAACAAGCAAAGCCGAGGACTCGGGGCCTTCCCCTCCGGAGATTCTGGATCACACAGTAACAGCGGCAGCGAAGCAGGCATTTCAGAAGTTTCACCAGATGTTCCTCTGTGCTCTCACGTCTGTCTCCATCAAATCAGGATTGTGCACGGCACCCTACTTGACAGATAACAGATATCACCACCGGAGTGACCACTGCAAGCTGCATCACACCGCCAACTTCTCCTCCCTTCTTGACTTACCGCTTACCAACTGAGCCGCTCTACGACAGACGTCAGGGTCCTGCTTCTGTATTTCCACACGACCGTCCCACAGACCTCGGTGAACTAACTCCTAATCCTTGGTCTAGATACACAGCTGTGCAACTGGGTGTTAGACTTCCTAAGTCAGGACGTACAGCCACCCCTCCCTCCCCAACATCTTCAGCATGGATGCCCCCCCCCCCGGGGCTGTGTGCTCGGCACATCGCTGTACACTCTGCTCACACATGACTACATGGTCAAACACCAGAATACTCACATCATCAAGGGCGCTGATGACACGCCAGTGCTGGGGCCCAACACCAACAACGATGAGACAGTTTACAGAGAGGAGGTGGAAGGGCTCGAAGCCTGCTGCTAGACAATAACCTCTTCCTCAATGTCAACAGGGCAAAGGAGATGGCTAGCAACTTCAGGAGAACTCGCACCACTCACCCACCCCCCCCCCTTTACATCGGTGGCATAGCAGTTTCAAACTCTTGGGAGTGCACGTCACACACAACCTCTCATGGTCTCAGAACCATCCTACACGTCAAGAAAGCTCACCATTGCCTCTTCTCTCTGAGGAAGCTGCAGGGAGCTGAACTTTGCACTTCCATACTCACTTCATTCTACAGATGCACGGTGAAGAGCACCCTGACAGGGTACATCACTGCTTGTTACAGAAACGGCACTGCGACGGACAGGAAAGCTCTACAACCAGTAGCCCAATGCGACGACGGCACCAGCCTCTCCACCAACAAAGAACATACAGAAAGAAGCTGGAAAAGGGCCAGTAACATCAAGAAGGATCCCACCCGCCCTGCTCATGGACTGTTCGTCCCACTTCCATCAGGGAGGAAGCTACGTAGCATCCACGCTGACTCAAAAATACTTTCCCCAAGCAGAAAGACTGATCAACACCTCCACCACCACATTATTATTTCCTGTCAGTCACCTTAAGTACAGTCTAGTGTCACTTTATGGACATACAATCAATGTGTATAGGCTACCTTCTCAATCTATATTTATGGTTTTTTTAATTATTATTGTGTTCTTTACCTTTCCGGTGTTTTTTTGTTTCTCTGGATCTGATGCAGCACAATGAATTTGTTTTCCTTTACAGCTGTGCACAGGAAATGACATTAAACATTCTTGATCTTAACTGATCTGCCTTGAAGTGATTCATCTCTCTCCATATTCATGTCAGAGTCATAGAGAAATACGGTACAGACATAGGTCCTTCAGCATATCTGCTCCCTTTGACCTGCAGCCGGACCATAGTACTCCATCCCCTACCATCCATGTCCCCATCCAAACCTCTCTTAAACATTGAAATCAAGCTCACATGCACCACTTGTGCTGGAAGCTCATTCCACACTCCCTCATCCCTCTGTGTGAAGGAGTTCCCTCTCATCACCTTTCACCCTTAACCCATGACCTCTAAAATGTGCCCACCTAAAATGCCATTATCACGTCTGCTTCCACCCCCACCCTTAGCAGGGTGTACCAGGCACCCACCAGAGTGTGTAAAAAACTTGTCCCACCCATCTCACCTTAAAACCATGTCTACCAGTACTCGATATTTGAACCCTGGGAAAAAGACTGACCGTCTACCCTATCGATGCCTCTCATAATCTAATAAACTCCTATCGGGTCTCCCCTCGGCCTCCGACATTCCAGAGAGAGCAAGACAAGTTAATTCAACATCTCTTTATAGCTTATGCACCCTAATTCAGCAGCATCCTGGTGAACCCCTCTGCACTCTCTCCAGAGTCTCCCCGTCTTTCCTGTAACAGGGGGACAATACTCCAACTTTATACAGACGCAGTGCCTGACTCTTGTACTCAGTGCCCCGTTGATTAAGACAAACATGCCATACCAGGCCCAATGAGGAGTCCCGGTCTGACACATCAACTGTTTATTCCTCTCCACACATGCTGAATTCCTCCAGCATTTTGTGTGTGTTACTCTGGATTTCCAGCATCTGCAGAATCTCCATCTCCAATGGGATCCCACCACCAAGCACATCTTTCCCTCCCCCTCACTTTCTGCTTTCCTCAGGATCGTTCCCTACGGGACTCCCTCATCCATTCATTGCTCCCCACCCAATCTCCCTCCTGGCACTTACCCTTGCAAGCTGAACAAGTGCCACACCTGTCCCTACACCTCCACCCTCACTAACATGCAGGGTCCCAAACAGTCCTTCCAGATGAGGTGACACTTCACTCGTCAGTCTGTTGGGGTCATCTACTGTATCCAGTGCTCCCGGTGTGGCCTCCTGTATATTCGTGAGACCGCTTCGCTGAGCACCTACGCTCTGCCCGCCAGAAAAAGCAGCATCTTCCAATGGCCACCCATCTTATCCACTTCCCATTCCTATTCTGTCAGTCCACGGCCTCCTCTACTGCTGCTATGATGCCACACTCAGACTGGAGGAAGAACACCTTACATTCCATCTGGGTAGCTTCCAAACTGATGGCATGAATATCAATTTCTCAAACTTCCAGTAACCCCCCTTCACCATTCCCTTCTCTCACCTTATCTCCTTACCTGCCCATCATCTCCCTCTGGTGCTCCTCCCCCTTTTCTTTCTTCCGAGGCCTCCTGTCCTCTCCTGTCAGATCTGCAGCCCTGTATCTCCTTCACCAATCAACTTCCCAGCTCATTACTTCATCCCTGCTCCCTCCATTTCACCTATCACCTTGTGTTTCTTCCGTCCCATCCCCCACCTTCTTATTCTGAGTCCCGCTGAAAGGCCTCAGTCCAAAACGTTGAACGTACTCTTTTCCAAATATGTCCTCTGGCCTGCTGGGTTGCTCCAACATTTTGTGTGTGTTATCTGCAGAATCTCTTGTATTTAAACATGCTTATGCCTTCTTTCTCACCCCATTTACTTTTGTGGCCACTTTCAGGGAGCTATGACCATGCACCCCAAGACATCTCTGTACCTCAGTGTCATGAAGAGTTTTGTTTCACAGAACAAGGAGGGGGAAGAAATGGGCAAGGGGCAAGTCTTCGCAACATTTATTCCTTAACAACAATGAGAGGAGGTACGTAAGTCCTTTCAGCACACTGTTTCTGGGAAATTCCTCACTGAGGCATACTGCCCAGAAGCAAGACCTTCGGCCCATCAAGTGCAACTCGTCACAGACAAGTCCTGCATTGATAGAAAAAGATAGAACAAAGCCTGACAGTTGATCAGAGTCCAGAAATCAAGGCCTGGTCACTGCATTGAGTTGGCTGGGAAAGTCGAAGGCCCTGTGTCTGTGATGCCACAATTTGCTGGGGCGAGTCCACTGGGAAAGTTAGAGGCCCAGTGTCTGAGATTCCATTAGTCTGCAGGGAAAGTCGAGGGCCCAGCGTCTGTGATGCCACAAGTCTGCTGGGGCGAGTCTGCTGGGAAAGTTAAAGGCCCAGCTTCTGTGATGCCACGTCTGCTGGAGACTGGATGCTAGTTGGAGGACTGTGTATGTGTATGTGTGTGTGGGTGGGAGGGAGGATCGAGGCTTATTTTGCCATTGTTGCTTTGTCGCTTGGTACGTTGTGTTTTGTTGTGTTCTGTGTTGTGCTGCCAAGCATTCCAGACATGCAATGTCAGCACCAGAACGTCTGACGAGAATTGCTGGCCCCCCCCCCCAGCACATCCTCGGGTGTGTTGGTTGCTAACGCAAACGGCGGATTTCACTGTGTTTCAATGACCATGCAACAAATACAGCTGAATGTGAATCAGGTCCATGCTGACTATCAAGTACCCACCTACACTAATCCCGTTTACCGACACTTGATCAGTAGCCCAGTAATCCTTGGTGATTCAAGGGCTCTGTCCAGATGCTTCCAGCAGCTGTGACCAATTTGTCAGCTTAGTTCTGCCGATCACAACAGCTTCTACAGTTGGCCATTAAATGATTTTGGGTACTTATTTAAGACACAAGACCATAAGACATAGGAGCAGATTTCGGCCATTCAGCTCATCGAGTCTGCTTTGCCATTCCGTGATGGATGATCCTGGATTCCACTCAACCCCGTACACCTGCCTTCTCACCATATGCTTTGATGTCCTGACCGATCAGGAGATGGTTAACTTCCACCTTAAATATTCCCACGGACTTGGGCTCCGCCACACTCTGTGGCAGTGTTCCTCAGGTTCACTCTAGCTAAAAAAATTCTTCATTCTAAAAGGTTACCTTTCAATTTTGAGGCTGTGCCCTCTAGTTCTGGATAATTCTGCCATAGAAAACATCTTCTCCACATCCACCCTGGCTAGTCCTTTCAACATTCGGATGGTTTCAATGAGATTCCCAAGCATTCTTCTAAATTCCAGTGAGTACAGGCCCAAAGCTGTGAAACGCTCTCCCTGTGTTAATCCCAGAATCATTCTTGTGAACCTCCTCTGGACTCTCTTGAATTTATTTCGAGATACAGCACGGAACAAGCCCATCGAGCTGTGCTGCCCAGTCACCCACCCATTTAACCCTAGCCTACTCACTGGGTAACTGACAGTGACAAATTAACCTATGAACTGGTACACTTTTGGACTGTGGGAGGACAACGGGGTGTCCAGGGGAACCCCAGACGGTCACGGGGAAGAACGTACGAGCTCCTTACGGAAGGCTCCGGAACTGAACTCTGCACTGTAATAGTGTTGCACTAACTGCTCTGGAACCACAGCACTCTTTGCGGGTCGGGATGTGACAGGGGCTACTGAATGAGGGACAGTGTTTCTGTCTCCCTGTGGTTCGGCTGTCTATGGAGTGAAATTCCATCATCTCACGCGGAGGGAAGTCAGGCAGACTCGAGCTCCTGCCAGTGCGCAGCTTTTCTTCTGTATAAATAGTCTGCGGATTTTAATGAGGAGCGACGTGACTGAACTTCAACAGGCAGCTAATTCACTGTGTGTGACATCTTCCCCAGTCTGAGTGATTGCCTGGTGCCTGGCTGTGAGCCTCATCAAAACCTACAAATCATTTTAAAGATAGAGCACGCTCTCTCTCTGACATACACACACACACACACACAGAACTATACATGTAGAAACACAGAGCCATACAGTCAAAATGGCAAGTACACAGATTTGTACATGAACAAACACACTGCCTTACATATACACACATGTATGTACACAATCAGACATTTATACATAAACACAGAGCCATACATGCACAAATGCATACGTGTGTGCGAATGTGCACATGCAGCATTTTACATACAGTATATACTCACACACAGGGCCAGATTCAGATTTATATGTACAACATGTCATTGATACATTGAGTGAAGTGTGTCGTTTGCTTTAACAAAAACGCACACAAGAACGTGCTGGGGGCAGCCCGCAAGTGTTGCCACACATTCAAGCACTGATATAACATGCCCACAGAGCTCAGCAGAACCCACAGATGTACATACAGTCACAATGCCACACAGACCCACAGCCCCCACACCCAGGAGGAGCATTAAGCACCATTCACCTCCTTGCTGAGACAGTTCAGTGACTACGTGGGTTTCCTGCCATATTGCAATGACATACGGGTTACCGTTAGGTCGTGGGCATGCTACCTTGGCGCCAGAAGCACGCCGACAGTTGCAGACTGCCCCCTTCATATCCTCGGACTGTTTTAGTCATCGACGCGTTTCACTGTACAGTACATTTCGATGTTTTAATGCACATGTGACCAATAAAGCTAACCTTTAAGTTAGATCACGGCCAGTCTGTACACAGTCCTTGGACTTTGTAATCCTAAACGCCCCCACTGAACAAAATCCACCAGCTCCGGATATTCCATGATTAATGGTGCTGACAGGGCCTGCGACCCAGCATTCCCGGGAGCACTGCGTTCAGTGTCCAGGGAGCTCTGCCACAGGCACCTGAAAGGATTTGTGTCACTTGATTTCATTTTCCCTGAAAGCCTTCGCTCACAAGTAATAAAGTCATTGGGAATGACAGCAACGGGAAATAGGTCAGTAGGTTACGTCGTGGGGAGGTCGGTTTATGTACTTGGTAGAATGAGAGGGGCTACTGAGCAACAAAGTGCTGGTCAAAGTCAAATTTATTACCAAAGTAATGTAAGATAGCATATCCCACCTTAATATTCATTTTTTGCAGGCATTTACATGAAAATAAAGAAATGCAATATAATTTATGAAAAATTATACATAAACAGACAAAAACTGACAAACAACCAACGTGCCAAAGACAAACTGTGCAAATAGAAACTAAATAATACTGAGAAGATGAGTTTATAAGAGTGAATCTGCTGGATCAGTTCAGAGCAGTGGTCAGTGAGATTATCCACACTGGCTCAGGAGACTGACGTTTGTAGGGTAATAACTGGTGGTGAGGGACCTGATGCTCCTGTGCCTCCTGCCTGGTGGTAGTAGCGAGAAGTGACCATGGGCCTCGATGACGGATGCCGGTTTCTTATGGCTGTGCTCCTTGCAGATGTGGTCGACGGTGGCGAGGGTTTTCCCTGTGACGGGCTGGGCTGTATGCACCACGTTCTGCAGACCTTCCCCTTCCCGGGTATCAGTGCTTCCGTTCCAGGTCGAGATGCAATCAGTGAGGACACTCTCCACTGTGCATCTGCGGTTGCTGACTGGCAGGGTGTAGGAGGCAGAAACTGCCGTGATATTTAGAGTCACTGAATCATACAACATGGAAGCAGACCCTCCAGACCATCTGGTCCACGCTCACCGAGATGCCTGTCCAAGCTAGTTCCTTTTGCCAACATTTAGAGGTCAATAGCTCTCTAAACCTTTCCAGTCCATATCCCTCTCTAAGTGCCTTTTAAATGTTGTTAATTTAATTTTTCTGTCCATTTAAATTCAATCAGGACATTAGAGCAAAAATGGTAAGGTAGGGTTCATGGTTCCCTCAGGAATCCTGGTGGCAGAGAAGAAGCTCTTCCTAAAACATCGAGTGTGTGTCTTTGTGCTCCTGTCCCTCCTCACTGGTGGCACCTACCCACCCGCACATCTTTGGGAAGCGAGACGAAACAGGGTCTCCCAGTGAGGTTTAGGGAGAACAGCCACACTGACAGCACCCGAAGGTCGGGATTGAACTCTATCCAGTGCATCACACTCCTACCCTCGAGGGCCGGAACGTTAGGACCACACATCAGACAGGCTGGGTCGAGGCTGTTCGAATGGAAGTGGAGATTAAACTGAGATAAATGAAGTGACAGCCGTGAACAGCAACAGCCAGAGACATGAGAGGCTCTGTGACACAGCAGAGACATCAGAGACTGCAGACACTGGAACCTGGCACAAAGGAACAGGAACACCACGCTTCCCACAGCGGAGGGTTTGGTAACTATGGGTCAAGGATTTAGGGTGAAAGGATCAGAGAAATTGAGAAACGCTTGCTCCATATTTCCACATGACGCAGGAGGCCATTGAGCCCATCAGCCCTCCATGCAACCCCATTCCCCCACTTATTTTCCTGCAACTTACTCGCTTTTACACGCCCACTAGCAACCCCTGGTTTTCCCTGAATTACCTTCTAATGGGGCTACTTGATCAAAGCACCAGCCCACACATCTTTGGGACGCGGGAGGAAATGGGAGTGCTCGGAGAAAACCCGGGGGGAGGTCACACAGGGAGAACGTGCAAACTCCACACAGAACAGCGCCGAAGGTCGGAATCGAACCTGGGACTCTGATTCAGCAGCTCCGCCAGCTGTGTGCACTGAGCAATTAATACCGGGAAACTCCAAGGCACAGAGCCTTCAGTGGGTCACTGACTCAGCCAGCACTCACCGTCAAGGATGTCTTCAGAAGTCAGTGCCCCAAGAACAACGCTCCCTCTAAGGTGTGCGCGTGCACACAACTTCTGCTACTACCTCGTTGGCATGCTAAGCATATTTCGTGATGGCACACGATCGCATTTCCTTCTCCGGCTTCTGGTGCCAATGGTGTCAACAACATCCAGCTTGCGATGATTTGTCTGCAGACTTTAGAACTGGCGTATTTATACTGCTTGTACTGAAGAAATTATTGATTCCCTATGTCGAATTCCAAAGAAGCAGAGGGCGTGAAGCGCAAAAGAGCTGCTAGCTCATTTAAAATGGAACGGTTTATCATCCTGAGAAAAGCTCCAGACTTACTTCCTCATAAATTCAGTGCGCACATTTTGTTGTCACTGGGCAAAAAATTGCCCAGCTCAAGATTTTTCTGCACACAATTTAGAGGGAACAAGGAGGTGTCATCCATCAGTAAGGACAGTCACTAACCACGAGGGGAGCATGTGTATAAAATCATGAGAGGCAGGCAGCCTGTGTCTATTTCGCATGGTAGGGGTGTCTACATCTAGATGGCATAGGCTTAAGATAAGACCGAAAGACACAGGAGCAGAATTAGGCCATCCGGCCAATCGAGTCTGCTCCGCCATTCAATCACAGCTGATCCTTTTTTCCCCTCCTCAGCCTCACTCCCCAGCCTTCTCCCCATAACCTTTGATGCCTTGTCCAATCCGGAACCCATCAATCTCCACCAACGACCTGGCCTCACCAGCTGCCTGTGGTAATAAATTCCACAAATCCACCACCCTCTCGCTAAAGAAATTTCTCCACATCTCTGTTTTAAATGGAGCCCCCTCTATCCTGAGGCTGTGCCCTCTTGTCCTAGACTCTCCCACCATGGTAACATCATTTCCACATCTACTCTGTCTAGGTCTTTCAACATTCGAAAGGTTTCAATGAGATCCCCCCCTCATCCTTCTAAATTCCAGCGAGTACAAACCCAGAGCTATCAAACGTTCCTCAAATGATAACCTTTGCATTCCTGGAATCATCCTTGTGTGAGGTGGTACACTTTGGAAGGACAAACTCCAAGGCAGAGTACAAAGTAAATGGCAGGATACTTGGTAGTGTGGAGGAACAGAGGGATCTGGGGGTACATGTCCACAGAGCCCTGAAAGTTGCCTCACAGGTAGATTAAGAAAGCTTATGGGGTGTTAGCTTTCATAAGTCGAGGGATAGAGTTTAAGAGTTGCGATGTAATGGTGCAGCTCTATAAAACTCTGGATAGGTCACACTTGGAGTACTGTGTCCAGTTCTGGTCACCTCACTATAGGAAGGATGTGGATGCATTGGAAAGGGTACAGAGGAGATTTACCAGGATGCTGCCTGGTTTAGAGAGTATGGATTATGATCAGAGATTAAGGGAGCTAGGGCTTTACTCTTTGGAGAGAAGGAGGATGAGAAGAGACATGATAGAGGTGTACAAGATATTAAGAGGAATAGATAGAGTGGATAGCCAGCGCCTCTTTCCCAGGGCACCACTGCTCAATAGAGGACATGGCTTTAAGGTAAGGGGTGGGAAGTTTAAGGGGGATATTAGAGGAAGGTTTTTTACTCAGAGAGTGGTTGGTGCGTGGAATGCACTGCCTGAGTCAGTCGTGGAGACAGATACACTAGTGAAGTTTAAGAGACTACTAGACAGGTATATGGAGGAATTTAAGGTGGGGGGTTACATGGGAGGCAGGGTTTGAGGGTCAGCACAACATTGTGGGCCGAAGGGCCTGTAATGTGCTGTACTATTCTATGTTCTATGTTCTAACCTCCTCTGAACCCCCTCCAATGCCAGTACGTCTTTTTTTTTTCAGATGAGGAGCCCAAAACTGTTCACAACACTCAATGTGAGGCATCACCAGTGCCTTATAGAACCTCGGCGTCACATCTCTGGTCTTGTCTTCTAGACTTCTTGAAATGAATACTAACATTGCATTTGCCTTCCTCACCACCGACTCTACCTGTAAGTTAACTCTCAAGTCCCTTAGCATCTCAGATTTTTGGATTTTCTCCCGTTTCGAAAATAATCTGCACATTTATTTCTACTACCAAAGTGCATGTCTATGCATTTTCCGACCTTGTATTTCATTTGCCACTTTCTTGCCCATTCTCCTAATCTAAGTCCTTCTGCAGTCTACCTGCTTGGGAGTTAAGGGTAAATGCAAATGTCCTCAGCAGGTTCAACTGCTATCTACCATGTCCTCCACTGAGATTAGGTTCAGATGAGAACTAAAGGTCATGGGTTAGGGGTGAAAGGTGAAATGTTTAAGGGGAACTTGAGGAGGAACGTCTTCACTCAGAGGGTTGTGAGAGTGTGGAACGAGCTGCCAGTGGAAGTGGTAGATGTGGATTTGACTTCAACATTTAAGAGAAATTTGGATAGGTACATAGATGGGAGAAATATGGAGGACTAAGGGATTAGGCAGATTAACAGATTAGCATGGACTATATGAGTCAAAGGGCCTGTTTCTGTGTTGTAGTGTTCTATGACCTTATATAAACAACAATTATAGACAATGTAAGGGATTTCTTCTTTTATGTTACTGCTAAGGTGAGTAAAATGGCTTCTTTGTTATGTTAAAAATAAAATGGCTTCTCTGTGATGTTAACTGCTGAGACAGTGGTTCTCTCTCTCTAGCAGCTTGTTTGGGTTATATTACTGATAAGAGAATTGTATTCATTTGCAGACCAATTGGGATAGGCGTTATTCTTTCTCGTGTGTCTGTAAGCTATTGTTTTTGCGGGCTTTGGGACAGAGAGAGGAGACACGATGCTGTAAGCTGGGCGACGGAATGGACCCCGAGCGGGTGTCCAAGGCACGGGGCTTTGGGGAGGAGAACGGAAGAGGAAGGACGTGCTGGATGCGCTCTGGTCGACCACCGTGGCTGGGTCCCAGGCGGCGGGTCGGGGTGGTCGGAGGGGATCAAATGGTGGAAAGAAGACCCCATTCATTGAGCTCCAACTGTTGTGCACGAAGTAGTTGAACTTTGATACGTTTGGCGCCTTTTATTTTCCTTTTATATTTTACCTCTATTAATTACATAGTTCCAGTAAGATCTATAAATTGTAATCATTTAATTGTATATGGTGTATTGTCTGTTATTCGGCGGGGTGGGGCACATCACACAGCATCCACACAAACTTGATTACCCAGTTTGGCGGGGCCGAAGGCTGCTCCCCCTAGGCGAAAGCGAGCTGAGCAAGCCTGAGGCTTACCAGGGGGCGACAACACTTATAGAAGAATAAACACAATTATGAAACAAAAGATATGAGATGTGCCTGTGACCCATTCTCACGGGGCTGATGGTCCATGCACCCAACATCTGGGACAAAAACACAACATCTGTCTCCCAGCAGCCTCTAAAGGGATGATGAAGGTTGGGCAATAAATGCTGGCAATAACCACATTGCAAAAATAAACAAAGATATTAATCTACTTTTTAATACTTACAAGTGACTAACATATACTATTTTCCAAGGAGAAATGAGCTCCTACTGCACAGCTGGCTGCTGCCTATCGGTTGTCATGGCTACCTGAACCCCCTGTGACCCCGCCAGGGAGCGCTCACTGCGGCGATCGATTAACCTGCTTGCGGGCCTTAGCAACCATCAGACTGCCGGCACTCGATTAGCGGAGTCTGGCGGCCATTTTGAGAAGGGCGAGAGCGGCGGGCGGAGGAAGAGAGCGGAGCGGAGCGGAGTGAGGCACCGGGGCTCGGGGAGGTGGCCCGCGAGGCGGCTGCCGGACGGAGGGAGGCAGCAGAGCAGCAGGGTCCGGGCAAGCGGCCCGTGGGACGGCGACCGGAGGGAGAAGCGTTGCCGCACAAGGAAGAGGTTCCGCGGACTGTCGTCAAGCTGCTCGGCAGCCGCTTCGAGCAAGAAAAGGCCACCTTAAAGGGACAGTCCACTCGGAGGGAGTCTTAAAGTGATAGTCCACTCCGAGAGAGTCTTAAAGGGACAGTCCACTCGGAGAGAGTCTTAAAGTGACACTCCACACGGAGAGACTGTTAAAGGGACAGTCCATTCGGAGGAAGACTTCAAAGCGACAGTCTACTTGGAGAGAATCTTAAAGTGACAGTCCACTCCAAGTGTCTATTAAAGCCACAGTCCCCTTCCTAAAGTGACAATCTGCAGTAAGGCCAGGCCACTACAAGGTCAATCGGCTCAAAATCAGCACACCCAGCCCTCCAGACCATTCCTGCTCACTTCCCCTGTTTCTTTAGGCTATAGTTGTTAAGAGCACGTTTGTTATTCTGAAGGTTGAGTGGGAATAGGGGCCGTGTGACCTCGGAACCCTACTTTTCCCGGAAGACCCACCTGTCCTCGGAATGGCCGATCTGAACCGTCAGCTCCGCGACTATCTGTCCCAGTCCCGAGCAGGGCAAGCGGGGCAAGCGGCTGACAGCGAGCCTCTCCTCATCCCAGACACTGAGTCCCTGTCAACTGCACCCAGCTGGGCCAGCAGGCTGAACCCCTTCGCTGGGCTGGGCAGCGGCTCGCCCCCAGACCAGAGCACTGGTCCCGCTGAGGGAGGGTTGTGGGCGACCGAGCCTGACCCCTGGTTGCCCTCCCTGTCCCGACGCCAGCGGCTGATGGGTTTTGGCCTGTGCCTGGCAATGGGACTGCTGTGCTTTGGCCTCTCGGCGATGTATGCCCCCTTCCTACTGCTGAGGGCCCGCAAGTTTGCCTTGCTCTTCACCCTGGGGAGCCTATCCCTGCTGGGCAGCCTGGCCCTACTGCGGGGGCCCGGGAACCAGCTGCGGCTGCTGGCCTCCCGGGACCACCTGCCCTTCACCGCTGCCTACATGGGCTCGCTGCTGGCCACCCTGTACGCCGCCCTGGCGCTGCAGAGCACCGCCCTCACTGCTGTGGCTGCCACATTCCAGCTGGTCGCCCTCACTGGATACCTGCTCAGCTCGGTGCCCGGCGGGGCGGCCGGGCTCCGCTTCCTGGGGGGCCTCTTCACCTCGCTCTTCAAGCGGACCGTCAGCAAGTCCCTGCCCCTGTGAAGGTAGCTCAGGGTGTTGGGGAGGCATTGGCCATCGCTCAGAGACTGGATGCTCCCCCTCCCCCCACTGAAGCACTAGATGCTGAGGCTACTGCCTCTGAAGGAAAGTTCCTTAGAAATTGAGAGGTAACTGTGTCTGCCCTCTCTGATGAATGCAGAAACTCCTGTGGCCTCTCTCCACAAGAATTCTCCCAAGAGAGAGACAATGCAGGGATTTCAACGAGAAGTGCCACAATTCCTTCCGCCCTCCCTCCCACACACACAGCAGATGGTGCTCGAACACCTGAGTTTTATCTTCCAGTCTCGACATAAACTATGGACTCTCCACAGTGGCAGATCCTTCCCACAGCACCCTGAGAGGCTGCCCGATATGCTGAGCCCCTCCAGCGGAATGCAGCAAATTCCTGAGGGTGATTCACCCCAGCCTCCACCAGCCTGTAATCATCCGTCGATCGACAGGCGTTTAACCTCAGCAGAAATTTACCCTGCGTCCTGAACATCAGCACCTTACGCTTCACGTGGGACAGTGGCTTCAAAGCAATTCAGTGAAGGTCCTCATCTCAGGAAAGTCTGGACTGAGGGAAGGGAGAGAGATTGGGAACAACGGATTGGAGTACAGTGGTTTGTAACATCCAGTGGGCTAGCAGAGCAGATCCCAGAATCAGGCTTCTATCGTGAAATATGTTGTTTTGTGGCAGCGATATATTACGATACATAATTTAAAACATTATAAATTGCAATAAGAATTATATATACAAAAAAATTAAATAAGTAGAGCAAAAAAGAAAAAAAGGTATTGTTCCTCAGAACTCTGATGGTGGAGGGGAAGAAACTGTTCCTGAATCGTTGAGTGTGCGTCTTCAGGCTCCTGTACCTCCTCCCTGATGATAGCAATGAGAAGAGAGTATGTCCTGGATGGTGGGGGTCCTTACTGAGAGATGTTGCTCCTAAATCTGCTCTTATGTCTTATGGTCTTATGAAAACAGCCACTAGTGATGGATGCAGGATGGAGGGAGTGACAGACAAGGGAGATTGGACTGGGTGGTGGACAACTTCATAATGACAAGCTATTATGTACATATGATTGTGTAAAAGGCAACTGATTACAAAATAAACATAATGATTGAATGAAAGGCAAGTGTACATTTGAACTCCACTGTGCTGTTTATAGTTGGTGCGCCTGGGGCTGGGATGTGGAGAGAAGTCGTGAGCTGTCAGTTCTGTGGGTGCAAATGGCACCTTATGGTGTTGTTGAAATTGTTCACACTCAGTTCAATTAAAGCCTGAAAGTGGAATGTGGAGAAGATTGACTTCTGTATCCCTCTAAGGAATACTGTACTGGACAGAGTATGGGATTTCCGTAAGGTGTTGGTCACTGTATAACACCGGGATACAGTACTGGTGGGGACGGGTCTGTCACTATGTCACTGGGATACAGTACTGGTGGGAACGGGTCTGTCACTATGTCACTGGGATACAGTACTGGTGGGGACGGGTCTGTCACTGTATATCACTGGGATACAGTACTAGTGGGGACGGGTCTGTCACTATGTCACTGGGATACAGTACTGGTGGGGACGGGTCTGTCACTATGTCACTGGGATACAGTACTGGTGGGGACGGGTCTGTCACTGTATATCACTGGGATACAGTACTGGTGGGGACGGGTCTGTCACTATATCACTGGGATACAGTACTGGTGGGGACGGGTCTGTCACTGTATATCACTGGGATACAGTACTGGTGGGGACGGGTCTGTCACTGTACAACACTGGGATACAGTACTGGTGGGGACGGGTCTGTCACTGTATATCACTGGGATACAGTACTGGTGGGGACGGGTCTGTCACTATATCACTGGGATACAGTACTGGTGGGGACGGGTCTGTCACTGTATATCACTGGGATACAGTACTGGTGGGGACGGGTCTGTCACTGTACAACACTGGGATACAGTACTGGTGGGGACGGGTCTGTCACTGTATATCACTGGGATACAGTACTGGTGGGGACGGGTCTGTCACTGTACAACACTGGGATACAGTACTGGTGGGGACGGGTCTGTCACTGTACAACACTGGGATACAGTACTGGTGGGGACGGGTCTGTCACTATGTCACTGGGATACAGTACTGGTGGGGACGGGTCTGTCACTATGTCACTGGGATACAGTACTGGTGGGGACGGGTCTGTCACTATGTCACTGGGATACAGTACTGGTGGGGACGGGTCTGTCACTGTACAACACTGGGATACAGTACTGGTGGGGACAGGTCTGTCACTGTATATCACTGGGATACAGTACTGGTGGGGACGGGTCTGTCACTGTACAACACTGGGATACAGTACTGGTGGGGACGGGTCTGTCACTGTATATCACTGGGATACAGTACTGGTGGGGATGGGTCTGTCACTGTACAACACTGGGATACAGTACTGGTGGGGACGGGTCTGTCACTGTATATCACTGGGATACAGTACTGGTGCGGACGGGTCTGTCACTATGTCACTGGGATACAGTACTGGTGGGGACGGGTCTGTCACTATGTCACTGGGATACAGTACTGGTGGGGACGGGTCTGTCACTGTATATCACTGGGATACAGTACTGGTGGGGATGGGTCTGTCACTATGTCACTGGGATACAGTACTGGTGGGGACGGGTCTGTCACTATGTCACTGGGATACAGTACTGGTGGGGACGGGTCTGTCACTGTATATCACTGGGATACAGTACTGGTGGGGACGGGTCTGTCACTGTACAACACTGGGATACAGTACTGGTGGGGACGGGTCTGTCACTATGTCACTGGGATACAGTACTGGTGGGGACGGGTCTGTCACTGTATATCACTGGGATACAGTACTGGTGGGGACGGGTCTGTCACTGTACAACACTGGGATACAGTACTGGTGGGGGCGGGTCTGTCACTGTATATCACTGGGATACAGTACTGGTGGGGACGGGTCTGTCACTATGTCACTGGGATACAGTACTGGTGGGGACGGGTCTGTCACTGTATATCACTGGGATACAGTACTGGTGGGGACAGGTCTGTCACTATGTCACTGGGATACAGTACTGGTGGGGACGGGTCTGTCACTATGTCACTGGGATACAGTACTGGTGGGGACGGGTCTGTCACTGTACAACACTGGGATACAGTACTGGTGGGGACGGGTCTGTCACTATGTCACTGGGATACAGTACTGGTGGGGACGGGTCTGTCACTATGTCACTGGGATACAGTACTGGTGGGGACGGGTCTGTCACTGTACAACACTGGGATACAGTACTGGTGGGGACGGGTCTGTCACTATGTCACTGGGATACAGTACTGGTGGGGACGGGTCTGTCACTGTATATCACTGGGATACAGTACTGGTGGGGACGGGTCTGTCACTGTATATCACTGGGATACAGTACTGGTGGGGACGGGTCTGTCACTGTACAACACTGGGATACAGTACTGGTGGGGACGGGTCTGTCACTATGTCACTGGGATACAGTACTGGTGGGGACGGGTCTGTCACTGTACAACACTGGGATACAGTACTGGTGGGGACGGGTCTGTGACTGTACAACACTGGGATACAGTACTGGTGGGGACGGGTCTGTCACTATGTCACTGGGATACAGTACTGGTGGGGACGGGTCTGTCACTGTATATCACTGGGATACAGTACTGGTGGGGACGGGTCTGTCACTATGTCACTGGGATACAGTACTGGTGGGGACGGGTCTGTCACTGTATATCACTGGGATACAGTACTGGTGGGGACGGGTCTGTCACTGTACAACACTGGGATACAGTACTGGTGGGGACGGGTCTGTCACTGTATATCACTGGGATACAGTACTGGTGGGGACGGGTCTGTCACTATGTCACTGGGATACAGTACTGGTGGGGACGGGTCTGTCACTGTATATCACTGGGATACAGTACTGGCGGGGACGGGTCTGTCACTGTATATCACTGAGATACAGTACTGGTGGGGACAGGTCTGTAACTGTAACACTGGGATACAGTACTGGTGGGGACAGGTCTGTAACTGTATGTCACTGGGATACAGTACCGGTGGAGGTGAGTCTGTCATTGCATTTTTTCAATTATATAAAGAGTAACAGGAAAGTGAGAATTGATATTGAACAACTGGAAAATGATGCTGGTGAGGTAGCAATGGGGTCAAAGACATTTGCATCTGTCTTCACTGTGGAAGACACTAGCAGAGTGCCAGAGGTCTGTGAGTGTCAGGGAGCAGGAGTGAGTGCCATTGCTATTACAAAGGAAAATGTGCTAGGCAAACTCAAAGGTCTTAAGGTGGATACATCAGCTGGTCCAGATGGACGACATCCCAGAGCCCTGAGAGAGGTTGCTGAAGAGATAACAGATGCATTGGTCATGATCTTTCAAGAATCACTTGATTCTGGCATAGTCCCAGAGGACTGAAAGATTGCAAATGTCACACCATGTTCCCGATGCTGGGGGAGTCCAGAACCAGAGGCCACCATTTAAGAACAAGGGGTAGGCCATTTAGAATGGAGTTGAGGAAAAACTTTTTCACCCAGAGAGTGGTGGATATGTAGAATGCTCTGCCTCAGAAGGCAGTGGAGGCCAATTCTCCGGATGCTTTCAAGAAAGAGTTAGATAGAGCTCTTAAAGATAGCAGAGTCAAGGGATATGGGGAGAAGACAGGAACGGGGTACTGATTGTCAGTACTGATTGCCAATGAATGGCAGTGCAGATTCGAAGGGCCGAATGGCCTACTCCTGCACCGATTGTCTATTGTCACTCTTTAAGAAGGGAGAAGGAGGGGTGAGGTTTTAAGATAATTTGAGAGTATTGGTAAAATAAGTCAAAGTTAGCAGTTTCTGTGAAGGGAAATCTTATCTGACAAATCTGTTAAGAGTTCTTTGAGGAAGTAACAAGCAGGGTGGACAAAGGAGGGACAGCGGATATCATTTACTCAGATTTTCAGAAGGCATTTGATAAGGTGCCACACATGAGGCTGCTTAACAAGATAAAATGCTATAGTGTTACAGGAAAGATACTGGCATAGACAGAGGAATGACTGACAGGCAGGAGGCAGAGAGTGGGAATAAAAGAGGCCTTTTCTGGGTTGGCTGCCAGTGACTAGTTGTATTCCTCAACGATCTCTATTGGAATTGCTACTTTTCACATTGTTTGTCAATGATTTAGATAATGGAATTGATGGCTTTGTGGCAAAGTTTGCAGATGATACAAAGATAGTTGAGAGGGTAGGTAGTGCTGAAGAAGCAATGTGATTGCAGCAGGACTTGGTCAAATTGCAAGAATGGGCAAAAAAGTAGCAGATGGAATGGAGTGTTGGGAAATGTATGATAATGCACTTTGGTAAAAGGAACAATAGTATGGACTATTTAAATAAGAGAAGGTTCAAACATCAGAGCTGCAGAGGAACCTAGAAGTCCTCATGCAAGACTCCCAAAGGTTAATTTACAGGTTGAGTTTGTAGTAAGGAGGTCAAATGCAATGTTGGCATTAATTTCAATGGGAATAGAATATAAAAGCAAGGAGATAATGCTGAACCTTAATAAGACACTAGTCAGGCTACACTTGGAGTATTGTCAACAATTTTGGGCCCTATATCTCAGAAAGGGTTTGTTGACATTGGGGAGAGTCCAGAGGAGGTTCACAAGGATGATTCCAGGAATGAAGGGGTTAATACATGAGGAGCGTTTGGCAGCTTTGGGCTTGTCCTCACTGGAGTTTAGAAGAATGCTGGGGGGATCTCATTTAAACCTACCAAATGTTGAAAGGACTAGATAGGGCGGATGTAGAGATGTTGAAAGGGCTAGATAAGGCAGGTGTATGGGAGTGGGATCCAGGATCAGCCATGATAGAATGGCTCGATGGGATGAATGGCCAAATTCTGCTCCCACGTCTAAGGGTCTCATGGTCTTATGGACCCAAGGGGAGGCGATAGGCAGGTGAGAAGTGGTAGAAGGTCATATAGGGAATAGGGGAAAGGGGGAGGAATTTGTTTACCAGAAGAAGAAAACGATATTCATACCATGTAAAATACCAGTGAGCAACCATTTTAATTCTGATTCCCATTCCCTTTCCAACACGTCCGTCCATGGCCCCCTCCTATGCCAAGATGCAACACCTTAAATTCCCGCTCGGTAGCCTCTAACCTGATGTCCTCTTACAACACCAGGGTACAGTATCATTGGGGACGGGTCTGTCGCCGTACAACACCAGGGTACAGTACCATTGAGGAGGGGTCTGTCACTGTACAACACCAGGGTACAATACCACTGGGGACAGGTCTGTCACTGTATAACACTAGCGTACAGTACTGCTGAGGATGGTGAACCAGCAGCCGAATATAGGAAAGGCATTGATGAAACTATAACACCCCGAGAAAGGTTTTACTGCTACCATAATGGTCTTTCTGTAGAAGTAGTGTTTGGGTTACGGTTAGAGATAACGGGTGTTTGGAGTGTGAGCTCTCCAATAACGGGAGAGTGTTTTCGTGCCCTGTGCCTGACACCGGGTGAGATGGGTCTTCTGTTCGGGGGGAAATGAAGAGAGAAGACGCCGGAGAGAAGAGGTCGTAGGACTCGTCCCAGAGCAGGGCCAAGATTTGACGAAACCCGGGGAGATCGAAGGAGGATCAGTGAAGGGGAAACCGTGAGCTCCAACTTGTGCACGTTAGACTGTTTCATTAAAATGGGCCCTTTCCTTATTTTACTTTTCCCTCACTAACCCTGTAGTCAAGTGAAGAATTATAAAGCTAAATTGTTTAATTGTACTGGCTGTTACTTCATGGTACTGATTTGTGATGGGGTAACAAATCACTCAGCATCCACACAAACTGGGGGGGGGGTGTTTCAGGGTGGACATTCAGGGACTCTATTTCACCCGTTTGGTGGAGCCAGAGGTCGTCTTCCCTAGACATACATAGTTGACAGAACCTGAGGCTTGCAAAACAAATGGAAATGGCTGAAGTGAGAAGATGGTCAGAAGTTGGGGGGTTGAGGGGGTGTGGGTTAATGGGAACATGGGGAGAGTGAACTGGACTTACAGGGGAGAATGGGAATCAGGCCTGGTGAGGCAATGCCAAACCACAACGAGATTTCTGACCACCCTTCCAGGTATCGTTTATCATAGGTTAATCCAACAGGCAGGTTTAAACCAGCACAGCTCACAGAACGGCGATGCTATGAGTCTAACGTTGGGGGAGGGGGCCTCATCTCTCCAGGGCCCAAGTAGCCAGCTGCTCTCCAAAGACGGCTTTTGACGGCCAGTGTGCCCCCTCCCACCACACACACGCCCCACCCCGTACCTCCATACTCAGCGGCCAGAACTCTGGCTAAGACCTTCCACATTCAAGAGCACTCAGGAGTGATGAAAGCATAATATTATTCCAATAAAAATAATTGAAGCACTTGCAGATAGTCGCGTAACGGCTAGGAAGAAAATAAACCAACTAAATTAAAGCACATTAAAGTGTTTGTTTCCCATTCCCTCCGACAGAGCAGATTCGATGAAGATGGTCCTGCCCCACTCTCTGGGCGTTGCTCGACCAGGCCCTACCTGAAGACCACCAGTGTGCTGGGCTCTCGCCTGTCCAACGGCCTTTTGACAGATCAGTGGCCTTTTAAACACCAGATTTTCTACCCTGACTGGTTACAACACAGTCTGCTACGGCAATTTGAATGCGCAGGAACGCAAGAAGGTGCGGAGAGTAGTGGGCTTCGCTCCACCTCATCATGGGCACATGGCTCCCCACCATCGGTAGGATTGACAGGAGGCGCTGCCTCAAGGAAGCATCATCAGAAGATCAGAGGAGGTGACTATCCAGGACACTCCCTCTTCTCACAGCTACCAGCAGGCAGAAGGTACAGAAACCTGAAGTCCCACACCGGCAGGTTCAAGTACGGCTACAACTCTTCAACTATTTGGTTCTTGAACCAACTGGGTATAACCTAATGACTGGAGTTTAGCAAGCCAGTGGCCATTTTGATCAGTAATTAACTTCTGTTTTGATTGTGTTAACTGCGGTGGCACAGTTTCGGAGCAATTGGTGTAACGCTTTACCGCTATGAGATCAGCGTTCAGTTCCTGCCGCCGTGCGTAAGGAGTTCGTACGTTCTCCCCGTAACCGCATGGCTTTCCTCCAAGTGCTCTGGTTTCCTCGCACATCCCAAAGTGGTATGGGTTAGGGTTGGTAAGTTGAGGGCACACTATGTTGGCATCACTTGTGGGCAGACCCCAGCACAATCCTCTCTGATTTGATCTGACACAAACGACGCATTTCACTGGATGTTTCGATCTACACGTGAGACTAAAGCTCATCTTCATGATCTTTATACAGCAGAGAAAGAGACCCTTCAGCCCATCTCACCCTTACTAACCACAATGCCCACCTAAGCCTATCCTATTTGCCCACATTTACGACATTCTTGAAACCTTTCCTGTCCCTGTGCTTATCCATGGTTACATTAGATTTATAAACTTACATTACATAATCCTCTGCCATCTTAAACCAGTGTTTATCTTACTTACTTTAAATTTACTTCAAGTTTCCAGCAACTGCAGTTTTATCGATTTTTAATGAAAGAGCTTTGCCGGCTCTCTGGAACTTCCCTCAAGCAATATCCAGGAGAAGAATCAGGAGGAGGATTTTTCTTTTCTCCCGTGTTCTTTGAGCAAAAGGATATTTGAAATTTGAGGATGGAGTTTGACTGACAGTCAGATTAATCCCGTTGGGAATGCAGGCTGTGGTGTAGTGGTCTACATCTATGCCGCATGTCTCTATAAATCTTTCAAACCGAGGACCGAGATTTAGGCTGAGAATCTAGGAATGAACTGAAGATGTGATACTGAGACTTCAGAAGGTATTGGTCAGACCACATTTAATGTGTGCAGCACAGAAAGCAGCTTTGGGCCCCATATCTGAGAAGGGCATTGGGAAGGGACTAGAGGAGGTTCACAGGAATGATCCCAGGGAATGGGGGGGGAGGCCGCAGGGAATCTCATTAAAACCTATCGAACATTGAAAAGTCTAGATAGAGCGGACATGGAGGGGATGTTTGAAAATTGTGGGACCAGGGCCATGGCCTCAGAATACAAGGATGTCCCTTTAGAACAGAGGTGAGGGGGAATTTATTCAGCCAGAGGGTGGTGAATCTGTGGAATTCATTGCCACAGATGGCTGTGGATGGAGGCCAGGTCATTGGGTATGTGAGTGGGTTTCACTGGGTGCTCATGTTTGCCCCCATGTTCCAAAGGTGTGGATGGGAGTAATGGCTGGCCCAGACAAGTTGGGCCACTCGGGTCTGTAACCGTGCTGCACCTCTAAATAAGCAAACAGCCATGACTGAATAGCAGATCAGACGTGATGGGCTGAATGGCCTAATTCTTCTCCTATGACTTATGATTTTATGGGAGCACACCAAGCCCCAGACCCGCCTAACGTAGAAATACATAGTCGGCCTACGGTCACTGGGTCTAAGTCCTGCAAGTCGCTCCCCTCGAGAGTACCGGGGGGCCAGAAGGCCAAGGTGACTCAACAACCCTGTGCAAGAACCTTCAACTTCAGGAGTAGGCTTTGCAGATTAAAGTCCTGGGGCAGGAGGCCCAAGAGGGTCCGGAGGGAATCCTCATGTACCCAGATCGGAAGTGATCCCCATCCCCCTGGAGGGGCTGCTGCAAGCTTCCAAAAAGGGGCACAGGAAATCAGAATCGAGTCTATTAACGCTGACATATGGCGTAAAATGCTTTGTTCAGCGGCAGCAGCACGGTGCAATAGAGAAACAAAATCTATGAATTACAGTAAGAAATACGTATACAATCATAAACTAGAGGAAATCTGCAGATGCTGGAGATCCAAACAACACACACAAAATGCTGGGGGAACTCCGCAGGCCGGGCAGCGTCTATGGAAAAGGCCAAGACCTTTCAGCAGGACGAGGGGTCAGAGTAAGAAGGCGGGGGGAGGGCAGGAAGAAACACAAGGTGATCAGTGAAACCGGGAGGGGCGGGGGAGTGAGGTAAAGAGCCAGAAAGTCAATTGGTAAAAGAGATACAGGGCTGGGGAAGGGGCAATCTGATAGGAGAGGACAGAAAGAAAAGGGGGGAGGAGCACCAGACGGAGGTGGTGGGCAGGCAGGGAGATAAGGTGAGAGAGGGAAAAGGGGATGGGGAATGGTGAAGTGGGGGGGCATTACCAGAAGTTCAAGACATCGATGTTCATGCCTTCAGGTTGGAGGCTACCTAGAAGGAATATTAGATGTGGCTCCTCCAACTTGTGTGTGGCCTCATTGCGACAGTAGAAGAGGCCATGGACTGACATGTCGGAATGGGAATGGGAAGTAGAATTGAAAAGGGTGGCCACTGGGAGATCCCACTTTCTCTGGTGGATGGAGTATAGGTGCTCGGCAAAGCGGTCTCCCAATCTACGTCAGGTCTCATCGATATGCAAAAGGCCACACCAGGAGCACTGGATACAGTATATCACCCCAACAGACTCAGAGGTGAAGTGTCACCACACCTGGAAGGACTGTTTGGTAATCTGAATAGTGAGGGAGGTGGTGTAGGGGTAGGTGTAGCACTTGTTCCACTTGCAAGGGTAAGAGCCAGGAGGGAGATCAGTGGGGAGGGACTAAAGGACAAGGGAGACGCGTAGGGAGTGATCCCTGTGGAAAACAGAAAGTGGGGGGAGGAAAAGATGTGCTCGGTGGTGGGATCCAGTTGGAGATGACGTACATTACAGAGAATTATGTGCTGGATGTGGAGGCTGCTGGGGTGATAGGTGAGGACAAGAGGAACCCTATCACTGGTTCGGTGGCGGGAGGATGGGGCGAGGGCAGGATGCGTGAAATGGAGGAGATGCGATTGAGGTCAGCGTTGTTGGTGGAGGAAGAGAAGCCCCTTTCTTTGAGGGAGGAGGACATCTCTTTAGTTCTGGAATGAAAAGCCTCATCCTGAGAGAAAATACAGTGGAGACAGAGGAATTGAGAGAAAAGGATGGCATTTATACAATTAACAAGGTAGGAAGAGGTAGCTGTGAGAGTCCATGGGTTTATAATAGACACCATAGATAAACTGTCTCCAGAGATAGAGACAGAGAGATTGAGAAAGGGGGGAGAGGTGTCAGAAATAGACCAGGCAGGGTCTATAAAAAATATTCATCACCACCCCCCTGGAAGTTTTCATGTTCTACTCTTTTACAACATTGAATCACAATGGATTTACCTTGGCTTTTTTTTGACACTGATGAACAGAAAAACACTCTTTTGTGTCAAAGTGAAAACAGATCTCTACAAAGTATCTAATTTAATTGCAAATATAAAATACAAAATAATTGATTGCACAAGTATTCAGCCCCTTTAAGTCAGTATTTAGTAGATGCACCTTTGCGTCTGTGTTCATAGGTCTCTATCAGCTTTGCAGTTCTGGACATGACAATTTTCCCCGTTCTTCTTTACAAAACTGCTCAAGCTCTGTCAGATTGCATGGGGATCGTAAGTGAACAGCCCTTTTCTGGTCCAGCCACAAATTCTCAATTGGATTGAGGTCTGGACTCCGACTTGGCCACTGCAAGACATTAACTTTGTTGTTTTTAAACCATTTCTATGTAGCTTTGGCTTTATGCTTAGGGTCACTGTCTTGCTGGAAAACAAATCTTCTCCCAAGACGCAATTCTCTTCCAGACTGCATCAGGTTTTCCTCCAGGATTTCCCTGTATTTTGCTACTTTCACTTTACCCTCTACCTTCACAGGCCTTCCAGAGCCTGCTGCAGTGAAGCATCCCCATAGCAGGATGCAGCTGCCACCATGCTACACAGTAGGGATGGTGTGTTTTTGATGATGTGTGGTGTTCGGCTTACACCAAACACATAGTGTTTAGTCTGACGGACAAAAAGCTCAATTTTGATTTCATCAGACCATAGAACCTCTTCCAGCTGACTTCAGAGTCTCTCACATGCCTTCTGGCAAACTCTAGCTGAGATTTCATGTGAGTTTTTTTTTTTAACAACACTGGCTTTCTCTTTGCCACTCTCCCATAATGCTACAACTGATGAAGCACCTGGATAACAGTTGTTGTATGCGCAGTCTCTCTCATCTCAGCCACCGAAGCTTGTAACTCCTCCAGAGTTGTCATAGGTCTCCTGGTGGCTTCCCTCACTAGACCCCTTCTTGCACGGTCACTCAGTTTTTGAGGACAACCTCCTCCAGGCAGATTTACAGGTGTGCCATATTCTTTCCATTTCTTGATGATTGACTTAACTGTATTCCAAGAGGATGTTCAGTGACTTGGAAATTTTCTTGTATCCATCCACTGATTTGTGCTTTTCAATAACCTTTTCACAGAGTTGCTTGGAGTGTTGTTGTGTCTTCATGGTGTAGTTTTTGCCAGGACAGTGACTCACCAACAGTTGGACCTTCCAGATACAGGTGTATTTTTACTACAGTCAATTGAAATTTCTTGACTGCACACAGGTGATCTCTATTTAATTAATTATGTGACTTCTAAAACCAATTGGCTGCACCAGCGATGACTTGGTGTGCCATATTAAAGGGTGCGAATCCTTATGCAATCAGTTATTTTGTGGTTTATACTTGTAATTAACTTAGATCACTTTGTAGAGATCTGTTTTCACTTTGACACAAAAGTTTTTTTTCTGTTGATCAGTGTCCAAAAACAGCCAAATTAAATCCACTGTGATTCAATGTTGTAAAAGAATCAAACATGAGAACTTCGGGGGGAGGGAGAGATGAATACTTTTTATGTATAAATAGTGCAAAAAGAAAGCAACATAAAGAGACACGCAAAGTGCTGGAAGAACTCAGCAGGTCAGGCAGAACCTGTGGAAATGAATAAACAGTCGGCGTTTCGGGCTGAGACCCTCTTTCGGGACTGAGAAGGAAGGGGAAAGGTGATAGGTGAAGCCAGATAAGTGGTAAAGGTCAAGGGCTGAGGACGAAGGAATCTGAGAGGAGAGGAGAGGGGACGGAGGTGGAGGTAGTGAGGTCATGGTAAGATGGTGAATATTCAGATTACCTTTCTTTGTCACCTGTACATCAAAACATACAGTGAAGTGTGCTGTCCGCATTAAATGAAATGAGGAAGGATTGCACTGGGTGTGCCCACCAGTGTCACCCCACTTCCGGTACCAACGTGGCACGTCCTCAACTTACTACCCCTAACCCCTCTGTCTTTGGGATGTGGGAGGAAACTGGAGCACCAGGGGGAAACGCACGCAGTCACGGGGGAAGTGAGCAAGCTCCTCACAGAGAGCGGTGATTGCTGGTGCTGTACAGCGACTGCGCCAACACTACACCGCCGTGACAGCTCGTGGGTTCACGGACCACTCAGAAACACAATGGGGGGTGGGGGGGAGGTGGTGTTTCTGAAACGTTGAACGAATCCCCTCGGGTTTCTGTACTCGCTGATAAGACAATAAGGCCACAAGATATAGGAGCAGAATTAGGCTATTTGGCCCATCCCCTGCCTTCTCACCACAACCTTTAACACCCTGACTAATCAAGAGGCTATCAACCTCCGCTTTAAACATGGTAATAATAAGATACTGTGGCGAGCATTTGGTCCATAATGACAGACGAGGAAGCTCATTAAACTCAGCGACCGTTTTATTCTGGTAAACACAAAACAGACCAGGCACTGTGACCCAGAGAGTGAACCCCACCAGTCTCACACCAACAGGGGAGGTGACCATCACACACCCTGGTTACAGTTAGAGTGACCCACAAATACACAGGCAAATAACCGTATAACCCAAGCTAAGATGTAGCAGTAAATGAACTGGCACTCCCCACCATAATCCCACAAGAGAATTTTAACACAAGAACAATAAACAGCGCTGGTCATCAGAAATGCAAGGGTGGGCTGTCCACGCCCCTCCCCACAGTGTCACAATATATTATTATATGGATATATATGGAGAATAATTCACAGGGGATGGCTGATGGGCACTGCTCTCCTGGTATAGATTAGAGTGTCCCAGCAGTCTTGAAGGTGAGTTAGAGTCCTGTGACTGTATAAGGAGCCCTGGGGCCAAGTGGTACTGAAAGGTGATAAAGCATCGTGAAATGATCATCCCGCAATCTCAGCAGGGGACACTGTGACACTTACAGCTGCACGTGTTTATTACCGTGCTGGAGACCACTTAAATCCTGCTGATTTACGCTGAGTACCAGCTTCGTTCACTGAGAGCAACTGGAATGGACACTGGTGATGGTATCACGCTCAGAGAGTGATGAGCATTGTGAAGCACAGGAGGTCGTAGAGACTCTAACGCCTGATCCAGGCTTTCTGAAATTCAGCGCGGACAAAGAAGAGGAGAGAAACAAGGAATTGCAGGGAGGAGGAAAGGTCAGTGGAGAAATAACACGTGTGTTGTAAGTTCCAAGGCTGCCTATCCATCTGTCTTTTTACCACCTTCCCGCCATTTCTGTCCACTGACATACAAATTATGAGGGGTACAGATAGGGTAAGTGCAATCAGGCTGAGGTTGGGTGAGACAGGTCATAGGTTAAGGGTGAAGGGTGAAATGCTTAAGAGGAACGTGAGGGGGAACTTCTTCACTCAGAGGGTGGTGAGAGTGTGGAATGAGCTGCCAGTGCAGGGGGTAGATGTGGGTTTGATTGCAGTGTGTAAGAGAGGTCTGGACCCGTACATGAATGGGAGGAGTTTTGTCCAGTTGTGCCTCAACACGACTACGTAGAATAACAGTCCGACACGGTTACACTCTCTGTATGTCTCTCTGCCTCTCTGTCACGCTCAAATACACAGACTCATGCTGAAACTCTGTCTGTCACACACACACACACGCACACGCATGCTCTCTCTCTGCCTCTCTCTGTGGAATTCATTGCCACAGGCCGTCAAGTCATTGGGTATATTTAAAGCAGAGGTTGATAGGTTCTTGATTAGTCGGGGTGTCAAAGGTTACGGGGAGAAGACAGGAGAATGGGGTTGAGAGGGATGATACACTAGCAAAGATGGAGTGGTGGAGCAGACTCAATGGGCTGAATGGCCTAATTCTGCTCCTACATTTTATGGTAATGTGTGAGAACGGATGCAAAGTGACCGTCAGCAGGACTGATGCAGAGACAGGAGGGGACTGAAATTGTCCTGATTCAGTCCTTCCCCACCTTGGGAAAATGAGCCTGACAGTATTGAACCCCAAAATCAGAGTGAGAGTGTGTGAGAGAGTGTGTGAGAGAGAGTGTGTGTGTGAGTGTGTGTGTGTGTGTGGGGGGGGTGAGAGCGTGTGTGAGAGAGTGTGTGTGTGTGTGGGGGGGGTGAGAGCGTGTGTGTGAGAGAGTGTGTGAGAGTGTGTGTGTGTGTGTGTGTGTGAGAGAGTGAGTGAGAGAGTGTGGGTGAGAGAGTGTGTGGGTGAGAGAGTGTGTAGGTGAGAGAGTGAGAGTGAGAGAGAGTGTGTGTGTGAGTGTGTGTGAGAGAGTGTGTGAGTGAGAGAGTGTGGGTGAGAGAGTGTGAGAGAGTGAGAGTGAGAGAGTGTGTGTGTATGTGAGAGTGAGAGAGTGAGAAAGAAAGTGTGTGAGACAGTGTGAGGGAGGGAGTATGTGAGAGTGTGAGAGAGAAAGTGTGTGAGAGACAGTGTGTGAGAGACAGTGTGAGTGTCAGTGAGAGTGAGTGATAGTGAGAAAGAGAGAGAGATTGCTCATTTTTGTGAACCTCTTTTGTACCCTTTCCAGTTTCAACACATTCTTTGTTGGATAAAGGGGCCAAAACTGCTCACAATACTGCAAGTGAGGCCCACCAGAAGCTTTATAAAATGTTCACAAAAATGATTCCGGGAATGAAAGGCTTGTCCCATGAGGAGTGTTTGATGGCTCTGGGCCTCTGCTCACTGGAATTCAGATGAACGAGTGGTGAGTCTGTGGAATTCATTGCGACGGGCAGCTCTGGAGGCAAAGTCATTGGGGTATATTTAAGGCAGAGGTCAATAGGTTCTTGTTTAGTCAGGGTATGAAGGGATACAGGGAGAAGGCAGGAGACTGGGGAGACAGGGAAACTGGACCAGCCATGATGAAATGGTGGAGTAGACTTGATGGGCTACATGGCCTAATTCTAATTCTACATCTTATCGTCTTATTCACCCTATCTACATCCCTCATGATTTAACACACCTCTCATTCTCTTGCGCTTAATGGCTGCTCTTTCAATATTACAAGGCAAAATGAGAAGTTCAAAGGGATCATAAACTGAACTATTATCTATTCACATTAAAGTAAACTATTATTCCTCCTTCACCAACCCCCCCACTTCAAACTAATTCAGAATCTGAAGTCTTGAACTTACCTTGATTATCAAAAAAAACTTTGTTCTTTCGTGATTTCAAAAAATATTTACAGAAGTAACCATGCAACACCTTTTCATTCTTTGCATTCATAGTTAATGCATTCTGCTGCATTGGTACACACCAGAGGCTGTGGCCCCCCCAGGGCTGGAGGGCTACAACAATAGCTGAGGGACTTCCTCGCCCAACTCGGCCCCTCCCTCTCCTATACTGTCGTCATTCCCCAGGATGAGCGATGGCGAGGCTTGGAGCGGTATCAGTAGGAGGGCCCGACAGCACCAATTTATCAAGGTCATTAAACTGCCTCAGACAGTGGGGAGAGCTCACCTCACCGCGAGAGAGACCAAGCTTCTGAATTCTCTACCAGGACACAGTGCATTCAAGATGGTAGGTATTTACATGTTGGGGGAATGGAGGGACAAGGAGAGGTACGGAAAGAGTTCACGAGGACACACACTGACAGTCTCTCTCACACTCACCACACTCACACTGTCTGTCTCTCCCACACACTCTCTGTCTCTCACATACATACACCACTCACACTCTCTGTCTCTCTTCACACACACCACACTCACTCTCACACATAGCACACTCCCAATCTCTCACACACACCACATATACTCTGTCTCTCTCTCAAACACACACACACCATACTCACATTCACACTCTCTGTCTCTCTCTCACAGACACCACACTCCCAATCTCTCACACACACTCCACACTCACACTCTCTCTCAAACACACACCATACTCTCACTCTGTCTATCTCACGCACTCCCTCACACATTCTCCCTCTCTCTTGTACAGACACACACATAACACACTGTCTCTCACCCACTTGCTCACACAAACACACTCCCTCACACACGTTCTCTGGATCTCTCTCTCTCTCTCTCACACACACACACACACACACACTGTCACTCATGCACACGTGCCTTGTCTCTCTGTCACACAATTTCTCACACACTCTGTCTCTCATACACATTCATATACTATGTCTCTCTCACACACCACACTCACACTCTGTCTCACACACACACTCCCTCACAGGCTCTCTCTCTCTCTATCTCAGATACACACACTCCTTCACACCCTCTCACACGTACACACTCAGAAACTCTGTGTCTCTCCCTCTCTCACACACAGTCTGTCTTTCACTCTCACATACACACTCACGCATTCTCTGTCACAAACACACAAACAGTCTCACATATTCTGTCTCTCTCTCACACACACTGTATCTCTTCCTCTCTCTCAAACACACATTCACAATCTCTGTCTTGCACACGCACACACACTATCTCTCACAAATGCATATTCCCTCACACAAGCGCACTGTCTCTCTATTTCACACACACACTCACACTCCCTTGCACACACACTGTTTCTCTCAGACACACACACATAAACACTGTTTCTCTCACACACACAAACACTTCACACACACTGTCTCACTGACACTCACTCATACAAACACTTCACACACACTGACTCACACACACAAACACTCCACACACTCTCTCTGACTCACACACACTCTCTCTCTTACCCTCTCCCATGCTTTGCCGATTCCACACCGGAGAAAGGTCCTATCACTGATACCCAAGCATTCCCAGTGCTCCGGCAGAGAGAGATTACAAACCCTTGTGTGAAACTAAATATAGTCTTCGTCTGCAGCCTCTTGATCTGACCCATCAGCTTCTGACCTCTGTCCCCAGCACCCTCCAAATCACTCCTCCCGGTTCCCCCGGCCCAACACCCCTCCTGGCGGTCCCGCCTATCACTCCCACCTCCCAGCTCCCGTGTCCCCTCGCTTCTTGACGCCGGCCAGCTTCCCCTGCACCCCCAGTCCTGAGGCTCACCGTTTTGCCCTCGTTTCCCCTGTTTTAAAGCATTTCCTACTGAAACACGGCAATTTTTTGTTTGTATTGAGCTGCACTGCTGTCGCAAATTGACAAACGTCAGTGGGAATAAACCTGTGATTCTGCCCCTCGTATCAACCTCCTTCTGCCTCTGACCCTCTGTCTGCAACCTTCCTATTTATATTCCCTCCCCGGTATGAGACCCCGCCCCCCCATGGATAGACTGCTATCCCTCTCAGCAACACCAAAACTGATTTCAGGATTTGTACTTTGTACACAATGTGCTGTATCCCGGTCTTTGAAGTGTGCGATGCCTCTTCAGCGCACAGAAACGGCACGGCTCCTCACAGATCAAAGCCGGCTGCCCAGCACCTTGCCGCAGTCTCCCTCCGAATCCGTATGCCAATCCCTAGCTCACAATCAGTACAGTCTGGTACTAAAACCCGGCTGTCCGTGGTGGGACAGCTCATCACTGAACTATCAGGCCGAGAGAGTACACGTATGTGTGTGTGAGAGGGTGTGTGTGTGTGTCTGAGAGTGTGTGTGTGTGTCTGTGTGTGTGAGAGAGTGTGTGTGTCTGTGTCTGTGAGTGTGTGTGTGTGTGTCTGTGTGTGTGTGTGAGAGTGTGTGTGTGTGAGAGAGAGTGTGTGTCTGTGTGTGTGAGAGAGTGTGTGTCTGTGTGTGAGAGAAAGAGTGTGTGTGTCTGTCTGTGTGTCTATGTGTGTGTGAGTGTGTGTGTCTGTGTGTGTGAGAGAGAGTGTGTGTCTGTGTGTGTGAGTGTGTGTGTGTCTGTCTCTCTGTGTGTGTGAGAGAGAGTGTGTGTCTGTGTGTGTGAGAGAGAGAGTGTCTGTGTGTGTGTGTGAGAGAGAGTGCGTGTGTCTGTATGTGTGTGAGAGAGTGTGTGTCTGTGTGTGTGAGTGTGTGTGTGTCTGTCTCTGTGTGTGTGTGAGAGTGTGTGTCTGTGTGTGTGAGAGAGTGTGTCTGTGTGTGTGTGTGTGTGAGAGAGAGTGCGTGTGTCTGTATGTGTGTGAGAGAGTGTGTGTCTGTGTGTGTGAGAGAGAGTGTGTGTCTGTGTCTCTGTGTGTGTGAGAGTGTGAGTGTGTGTCTGTCTGTGTGTGTGTGTGAGAGTGTGAGTGTGTGTCTGTCTGTGTGTGTGTGAGAGAGAGAGAATGTGTGTGTGTCTGTGTGTGTGAGAGAGTGTGTGTGTGTGAGAGAGAGTGTGAGAGAGAGTGTGTGTGTGTGTGAGAGAGAGTGTGTGTGTGTGTGAGAGAGAGAGTGTGTGTGTGTGTGTGAGAGAGAGAGTGTGTGTGTGAGAGAGAGAATGTGTGTGTGTGAGAGAGAGAGTGTGTGGGTGTGGGCTAGTGTGGGTGAGAGAGAGAGCAAGAGAGACAGAGAGAGTGGGTGACAGAGAGAAAGAGTGTGGGTGAGTGAGAGTGTGGGTAAGAGAGAAAGAGTGTGGTGTGTGAGAGACAGAGTATGGGTGAGAGAGAGAGGCAGAGTGATTGAGAGGTTGAGAGAGAATGTGTGGGACAGACAGAGTTGGTGAGAGAGAAGGAGTGGGTAAGAAGGAGTGTGGGTGAGAGAGAGATTGGGTGAGAGAGTGGGAGTGTGTTTGTGAGAGAGAAAGATAGGGTGATACAGAGAGTGGAAGAGAGAGTGAGTGAGTGAAAGAGTGCGGGTAAGAAAGAATGGGAGAGAGAGTGTGGGTGAGAGAATGAGAGAGGGAGTGAGAGAGCATGTTCCTATGTGCTTCAAGGCCGCCACCATCATCCCCATGCCAATGAAGTCTTCAGTGTCCTGCCTCAACGAGTACTGTCCCCTCGCACTCACATCCATCATCGTGAAGTGTTTCGAGAGGCTCGTCGTGAGGCACATCAAGACCCTGCTGCCTTCTTCACTGGACCCCCTGCAGTTCGCGTATCGTCTCAACCGTTCAACAGATGACGCCATTGCCATCACCCTCCACCTGGACAAAAAAGACACGTACATTCGAATGCTGTTCATACACCTCAGCATTCAACACAATCGTTCCTCAGAAACGGGTTGGAAAGCTGAGCCTACTGGGCCTGAACACCTCCCTCTGCAACTGGATCCTAGACTTCCTGACTGGGAGACCTCAGTCAGTCCGGATTGGAAGCAGCATCTCCAACACCATCACACTGAGCACGGGGGCCCCCCAGGGCTGTGTGTTCAGTCCACTGCTGTTCACTCTGCTGACCCACAACTGTGCAACAATACACAGCTCGAACCACATCATCAAGTTCGCCGATGACACGACCGTGGTGGGTCTCATCAGCAAGAACGATGAGTCAACATACAGAGAGGAGGTGCAGTAGCTAACGGACTGGTGCACAGCCAACAACCTGTCTCTGAATGTAAACAAAAGAGATGGTTGTTGACTTCAGGAGGACACGGAGCGATCACTCTCCGCTGAACATTGACGACTCTTCCATAGAGATTGTTAAGAGCATCAAATTTCTTGGTGTTCACCTGGCAGAGAATCTCACCTGGTCCCTCAATACCAGCTCCATAGCAAAGAAAGCCCAGCGGTGTCTCTACTTTCTGCAAAGGCTGAGAAAAGTCCATCTCCCACCCCCCATCCTCACCGCATTCTACAGAGGTTGTATTGAGAGTATCCTGAGCAGCTGCATCACTGCCTGGTTCGGAAATTTCACCACCTCGGATCGCAAGACCATGCAGCAGATAGTGAGGTCAGCTGAGAAGATCATCAGGGTCTCTCTTCCCACCAATACAGACATTTACACCACACACCGCATCCGCGAAGCAAACTGCATTATGAAGGACCCCACGCACCCCTCATACAAACTCTTCTCCCTCCTGCCATCTGGCAAAAGGCACCAAAGCATTCAGGCTCCCATGACCAGACTATGTATCAGTTTCTTCCCCCAAACCATCAGACTCAATACCCAAAGCCTGGACTGACACCAACCTACTGCCCTCTACTGTGCCTATTGTCTTGTTTATTATTTATGGTAATGCCTGCACTGTTTTGTGCACTTTATGCATTCCTGGATAGGTCTGTAGTCTAGTGTAATTTCTGTGTTGTTTTACGTAGTTCAGTGTAGTTTTTGTATTGTTTCATGCAACACCATTGTCCTGAAAAATGTTGTCTCATTTTTACTGTGTACTGTACCAGCAGTTACGGTCGAAATGACAATAAAAAGTGACTTGACTTGATTTGACTTGACCTGACTATGGAATATAGCATATGGATCAGCAGCTAGGTGTCTTATAAGGAAACTGGATGTGATTCAGGCTCAGGCTTTGAGAGTGTGCAGTGGGGCTTTTAAAACATCACCAGTATCAGCCCTACAGGTAGAAATGGGAGTAATGCCTTTGGAACTAAGAAGGATGCAATTGATGACAAACTACTGGGCTAATTTGCAGGGACACAGTGATTTTCACCCTGCAAAAGGAGTATTGCAGGAGTGCTGGGAAAATGGGAGGTTTCAGAGGGATAACTTTAGTCGGGTAGGGAATGATATTGCTGAAGAATGTGGAGTGTTTGATCCAAGGATAAGTCCTTCAATAGATTATCCGGTTGTAGCTCCATGGAAGCTTGTACAGCCTGACATAGACTGGCATTTGTTAGAGGTAAAAAGGAAAGGAAAATATAAAACTGATTTGGTAAGTGCATTTAACTGTCATGTGATGGAAAAGAATAGTGATTATACTCAGATTCATACGGATGGTGCTAAGGAACCTGAAACAGGAGTGACAGGGTTTGGGGTGGCTATACCAGCAAAAGAAATTGGAATCAGCAGAAGAACATCTAATAAATTAGGGGTGTATACAGTGGAGATGCTGGCGGTGTTGGTTGCGTTGTGATGGGTGGAGAAAGCTAGACAAGTCAAAGTGTTGATATGCTCAGATTCATCCTCAGTTCTAGCAAGTTTAAGGTCTTTTCACTTAAACAGTCGGCAAGATGTACTTTATGAAGTCCTTCAGTCAGTCACAAGAATTGCAAATCAGGGAGATCAGGTAAAATTTCTATGGGTTCCAGCATATGTAGGGGTTAAGGGGAATGAGAGGGTGGATGAGTTGGCAAAGAGGGTGTTAAAGAAAGAAAATATAGAAATGCACATTAGTGTCAGTAAAGCAGAGGTTAAGTGTGTAATCCTGGAGAAAATCAACCAAATGTGGCAAGAAAGATGGGACAGGGAGGGGAAAGGGAGGCATTTATATCAAATACAAAAGAGTGTTGCAGTTACTAGGGTAGGTAATGGAAACAGAAGAGAGGAAACTGTGTGGACTAGGTTAAGGCTGGGGCATTATGCATTAAACAAAATGTCGAAAATGATAGGGAAACACCAGACAGGATTGTGTGAGGAATGTCAGGAAGAGGAGTCAGTAGAACATGTAGTTCTGAGTTGCAGGAAGTATGGGATACAGAGACAGATGATGATAATCAACCTAAGGGAATTGGGAGTGCAGGAATTCACATTAAAAGGGTTGCTGGGCATGGGTAAGAGAGCACAGGTTAGGGTATTTTTAGCTTTCTTAAGGGGTGCAGGGTTTTTTTAGTAGGATATGATGGATAAGCAAGAATAGAGTACTAGAATGGCCAAAGATGGGAGGATAAAGTGTAGGTTAGGGTATGTGTGTGTGTGTGTGTGATTGGGTGAAGGGATTTAGAATGTGAGTCTATTGCACACTCCGGAACAGAAGGTGGCAGTAATGCACCATTAAGCTGGGTGCCAACCACCGTAAAACAAGACGGAGAAGAAGCGGAAGAAGACTTAACGACTTGACTTGAGAGAGAGTGTGAGAGAGAGGCAGAGTGATTGAGAGGTTGAGAGAGAATGTGTGGGACAGACAGAGTTGGTGAGAGAGGAGTGGGTAAGAGGGAGTGTAGGTGAGAGAGGGAGAGTGTGGGTGAGAGAGGAAGAGTGTGTGAGAGAGAGATTGAGAGAGAGCATGTGAGGGGAGAGAAGGTGTGTGGGAGAGAGGGAGTCTGTTGGAGAGAGTGTGAGACAGAATGTGGGTGAGAGAGACTGTGTGGGAGAGAGAATGGGTGAGATAGAGTGGGTGTGGGGGGGAGAGAGAGAGAGTGTGGGTGAGAGAGAGAGTAAGGGTGAGAAAGAGTGTGGGAAAGAGAGCAAGTGTGGGAGAGAGGGAGAGTGTCATTTAGATTAGTTACTGATTATTTTACTTACTTGGGTGTTAAAATTACTAAGAAGTACAAGGATCTATTTAAAGTTAATTTTTTACCCTTAATTGATCATGTTAAACAAATGTTTACTAAATGGTCCCCATTATTCTGATCTTTGATTGGTCAAATTAATACTATTAAGATGATTATTTTACCTAAATTTTTGTATCTATTTCAGGCAGTATCAATTTTCATCCCTAAATCTGTTTTTGATATTATTCTAAAATTTCTTCGTATATATGGCAGAATAGAAATCCCAGGTTAAGTAAGAAATATTTACAGAAATCAAAAAAAGATGATGGTTTGGCTTTGCCGAATCTTAGATTTTGCTACTGGGCAATCAACATTCGATATTTAACATTTTGGACACAACAATTGGATGAAACTCAGTGTCCACGATGGATGAACCTCGAGCGGGAGTCTGTACAGTGTTTTTTGTTGGTTTCTATTCTAGGAGCTGCGCTTCCCTTTGCACTTGCTAAATTGAATAAACAAATGATAAATCCAATAATTAAACATACAATACAAATATGGTTTCAATTTCATAAATTCTTTGGACTGAACAAATATATCCTGCCAAGTTCTATTATATCTAATTTTTTCTTTCAACCATCTAGAATTGCTCAAGCTTTTCTTTTATGGAAAACAAAGGGAATAACATGTTTTTGTAATTTATTCATGGATGATTGTTTCATGTCTTTTGAACAGTTGTCTAATAAATATAATTTGCCTAGATCACACTTTTTCAGATACTTACAGATTAGAAACTTTTTGAATGCTACTTTATCTTCCTTTCCAGTATGTGAGAGGGACAGTGAGAGAGAGGAAGGGACTGTGGGTGAGAGAGAGAGATTGCGAGAGAGAGAGTGTGGGAGAGGGGGTGAGTGAGAGAGACAGGGTGTGGGTGAGACTGAGTGTGACAGTGTGTGAGAGTGGGATAGTGTGTTTTGTAGAGTATGGGTGAGAGAGAGTGAGTGTGGGTGAAGGAAAGAAAGTGAGTGTTTGAAGGGGAGGGAGTGTCGGTGAGTGAGGGAGAGAGTGGATGAGGGAGTGTCGGTGAGAGAGGCAAAGAGGGAGAGTGCACGCAGACTTTTTATTCTTGGTTGGATATTGAAGAAGTAGAGGGCGTGTTTTAGGTGAGAGGGAATTGTGATCAGTTTCTTATTGTCACAGGACTGAGATGGAGTGAGAAGGTTTTCCTGCATATTCAGTCTGATCACATTATTAGTTACACAGCACATTGTGTTAATTCAAGGTAAAAAAGTAACAATTGAGAAAAGCAGTCGAAACGGCTACAGAAATGGTGTTGTGAGGCAACCAATAAGCACAAGATGGTAACGGGGTTGTCTGACAGGCCAAGGGTCCACCTTGTTGTACAAGATGATGTTCAAGAGCCTGACATTAATCCGATAAAGGCTCTCCCTGAACCCGGTGCTACGTGCTTTCTGCCCGATGGCAGGGAGGAGAAGAGAGATTGTCGGGGATGCGTGGGGTCTTTGATTTTGCTGGCTACTTTACAGAGGCAGCGAGAAGTGCAGACCGAGTCCGGCGGAGGGGAAGCTGGTTTCCGTGACCTGCTGAGCTGGGCCCACGACTCCCTGCAGCTCCCTGCGGTCACGGGCCGAGCAGTTGCCACCCCAAGCCGTGATGCATCCACAAGAGTTGGCAAGAGCCGACGGGGACTCGCCGGATTTGTTTAGCCTCCTGAGGAAGTTGCTGTGAATGGAATCTGAGGGAAAATGATTTCACCCAGAAGCTGGTCAGTTTATGGAACAAGCTGCAGAGGAAGTGCTTGGGCAGAGCACACGAACAGCATTTAAAAGACGGGTATCCAGGTGGAAATGTTTAGAGGGATATGGGCCAGACGCGGACGAAGGGGATGACACAGCATTGCAGCGTTTAGCACAACACCAACAATCTCTGACTGGGGTTGAAGTCCAGCCGCTGTCTGCGTTCTCCCTGTGACCACACAGGTTTCCTCGGGTGCTCTGGTTTCCTCCCACATAAAGGTTAGAGTTCATGACTGTCGGCATGCTGTCAGGGCGACACCGACGATCTGCCCCCTGCACCTTGGCCATTGGCGTAAGACGACGCAATTCACTGTTCAATGATAAATAAGGCTAATCTCTACTTTCTTCGGCATATATCGGTGGCGGGAACCAGCTAGGCCAGAGGGCCTGTTCCCGTGCGGTACAAATCTGTGACTCTCTGACAGTGATGAAGATTAAATTTTGTTTGAAAAGGAGAAATGTGGCGTTGCCATGGCGATTCTATTTTTCCCTCTGGTTTGACCGTTGCTGAAGAAGTACGAGCGGTGATGATGGCAGTTCAGATGAACAGTACAAGGTGTTCTGAAAGCAGAAGATAGCCGCCTGACCCGAGCTCTGGCTGCGAGAGGCAGTCAACTCCGAGCTGCCCCAGTGTGAAGGTGAGTGATGGGTTCCGGTGTGTGTGGGGAATGCAAGGAGAAGTAAAGGGGTTCAGTGCACATGGGAGCTTGATGGTGACAAGAACACAGGGCAATAGGAGCAGGAGGAGGCCACTCAGCCCCTCTAACCTGACCCACCTTCCACTGTGGCTGACTGGCCCCAGGCCTCAATTTCGGTCTCTCCACAGGCCTCGTCCTCGGTATCTCCACAGCTCTCAACACCGCCCCCCCCCCCAACAATCCTGACATAAGAACATAAGAAACAGGAGCAGGAGTAGGCCATCTGGCTTATCGAGCATGCTCCGCCATTCAATAAGATCATGGCTGATCTGACCATAGACTCATCTCCACATACCTGCCTTTTCTCCACAACCCTTAATTCCTCTACTATCTAAAAAAATCTCCAACCTGAAAAACAACACCTTATATTCCGTTTGGGTAGCCTCCAACTTGATGACATGAACATCGACTTCTCTAACTTCCAGTAATGCCTCCCCCCTTCACCATTTCCCATCCTCTTGTCCGTCTCTCATGTTATCTCCTTGCCCACCCATTGCCTCTCTCTGGTGACCCTCCTCTCCCCCCATTCTTTCTTCCATGACCTTCCGTCTCTTCCACCAATCAACTTCCCAGCTCTTTGCTTCATCCCTCCCCCTCCAGGTTTCACCTATCGCCTGGCGTTTCTCTCTCCTCTTCCCCCCACCTTTCAAATCTACTCCTCAGCTTTTCCTCTCCAGTCCTGCCCAAGGGTTTCAGCCTGAAATGTCGACTGTACTCTTTTCCATAGATGCTGCCTGGCCTGCTGAGTTCCTCCAGCATTTTTTGTGTGTTGCTCAGATTTCCAGCATCTGCAGATTTTCTCTTACTGTATATGCAAAAATCTATCCAACCCCTTTTAAATATATTTACTGAGACAGCCTCCACTGCTTCATTAGGCAGAGAGTTCCACAGATTCACCGCTCTCTGGGAAAAGCAGATCCTCCTCATCTTCGTTCTAAACCTACTCATTTGAATCTTAAGGTCATGTCCCCTCGTTCCTTCAAACAATACTTAGTGAGCAGTTCCCCAGCATACTCCAGACAGTCACCTTCTTCTGTTCAAAGGAATTCTTACTTATTGTACTTTTAAATAATTGAATTGAATTGACTTCGTTTCTTGCATCCTTCACATACATGATCAGTAAAAATCTTTATGTTACGTCTCTGTCTAAATGTGCAATGTGTAATCATAGTAACTTATAATAAATAGTATGTACAACAGGACAGTCAACCTAGCATAGAAATACAATTGTGTCAGCATGAATTAATTAGTCTGATGGCCTGGTGGAAGAAGCTGTCCCGGAGCAAGAAACTCTCTGTTTTAACAGAAAATCCCCTCATTTGAGGCTCTTTACTCATGAGATTATCTCAACATATACCCCTGTTAAATCCTCTTAGAATATTGCATGCACCAATAAGATTATCCCACGTTCACTTAAACTTATTTTAAGCTGTAGAGAATTGTAAATTTAGTTGGCTCCATCTTAGGTACTAGCATACAAAGTACCCAGGACATCATCAGGGAGTGGTGTCTCAGAAAGGCAGCGTCCATCATTAAGGACCTCCAGCACCCAGGCCATGCCCTTTTCTCACTGTTACCATCAGGTAGGAGATACAGAAGCCTGAAGGCACACACTCAGCGACTCAGGAACAGCTTCTTCCCCTCTGCCATCCGATTCCTAAATGAACATTGAACCCTTGGACACTACCTCACTTTATAATATATATTATTTCTGTTTTTGAACAATTTTTAATTCATTCAATATACGTATACTGTAATTGATTTAGTTATTTATTATTATTTTGTTTTTTCCTTCTGTATTATATATTGCATTGAACTGCTGCTGTTAAGTTAACAAATTTCATGACACATGTCAGTGATAATAAACCTGATTCTGATTCTGACATTTAATAAGATTTAGAGGGGCAACATTTTCACCCAGGAGATGATCAGTATATGGAACAACCTGCCAGAGGAAGTGGTTGAGACAACACTTAAAAGGTATTTGGACAGGTATGTGGATAGGAAAGGATTTGAGGGATGCAGACCAAACATGGGCAAGTGGGACTAGCTTAAATGGGAATCTTGGTCAGCAGAGACCAGCTGGGCCGAAGGGCCTGTTTCTGTGCTCTTACCACTGTTTCCCGTTGTGGCGATGAGGTTCAAAATTAGAGCGTCAGATGGTTGTCGAGAGGGAGAGAAGAATTGCTTCTGGACACTAGGGCCGATGTGTGGAGCCCTGAGGCTGCGAGGTTTAACCCTCTCTGCAAGGAACACCCGCGCCTCCCGTTAACATGGGCGCCAAAAGGTGCGGGATGGCACATGGTGTAACTAGTTGCAGCATGCATCTGTGCCGGGGGAGGGGCTTAGAAAATACCAGGGAAGGTAGGAACGGTCCACCTCGGGGGACAGAGAGGCCAGGGGAATTTCCACCATGGAGGGGTCAAGGGATGGGAAACTGGCCGACTACTATGATAATCCCCACAAAACAAGGGCGGTGGTAATGTAGTGGTCAGCATAACGCTCTAACAGCGCCAGCAACCCGGGTTGTACGGGTTGCCACCTGTACGGGGTTAACACGTTCTCCCCACGACCGCCTGGGATTTTCCCCAGGTTCCCCAGTTTCCTCCCACCTTCCAAAGACGTGCAGATTAATTGGTCACACTTGTGTAATTGAGTGGTGCAGTTTCATTGGGCCGGCAGGCCCTGTTACTGGTCTGTATCTCTGAAAAAATATATTAAATTCAACAAATCCCTGAATAGCAATTTACTAGTCGTTGGGCCGAGGCTCCGAGTTTTATTTTTTCTTTATTGGTTTGGAGAGTTTGCATGGGAAGTCCCAAAATTAAAAGGATGCTCATGTGAGTAATTCCTCGCCTTAACATTCCACACCACTTAATTGAAAATTAATCTACCACTTCAGCAGTCTCTCAAAGCTCGCGGGGTCTTGGAGAGGCGGCTGTTTGAACACAAGACAACGGGAGTGGGGTTAGGCCACTCTAACCTGTCCCGGCATTCGGTGTGATTGTGACTGTTCTGCCCCCTCCCACCCAGGTCTCAGGTCCCCTTCTGTATCAGTTCTCCACACCCCTCAAGTCCATTAACATTAAATTTTTTAATGCCGCAACAACCCTCCAGGATAGAAGATTCCGGGGCCTTTAATCTGACACTTCTAAGAAGGGGAGAGGGTCAATAGCAGAGTGACAAAACTCACTGTGGAGGATTTAGGGGTTCTGCAGCCCCGTAAACCGCAGGACAACTTTCTCACCAGGAAGCACAAAGTGGTCTTGGCAGCGGGTAGAGCTGCTGTCTCACAGCCCCAGATCCTGGGTTCGATCCTGACCTCCAGCCCTGTCTCTGTGTGTGCAGTTTCCCCTCGGGCTCTCCGATCTCCTCCCACGTCCCAGAGACGTGCGGGTTGGCGGGTTACTTGACCCTAGCTGCTGAACTGCCCCCAGGTGCGGATGTGAGATGGTAGAACTGAGGGGAGGGGGATGAAAAGAAAGGGAGTGAAGAAGGACTGATGTAAATGGGTGGTTTGACGGTCAGCACGGTTTCAGTGGGTCAAAGGGCCTGTCCCTGTTCTGGTATGTCTGCACTTCGTAAGGATTCGGGGACATTTTCTGCAGGTGGACAGCATTCTGACCGAGAGCTCCATAGCCTCCAATGCACAGGGTCAAAAGGGTCAACCAGCTCCTTCACGAGCACAACCCTCCCACCCTCAAAAGGAGATGCCTCAAAAGAAGGTCAGATCCATCATGAAGCACTCTCACCATCCAGGACATGTGCTGTTCTCACCTCTGCCGTCAGGGAGGAGGTACAGGAACCTGGAGACCCACACTCAACATTTTCCGGACAGATTCTTCCCCTCTGCCACCAGATTGCTGAATGGTCCGTGAGCCCACCATTCACCTTTCAGATTCTCTATCTTTATTCACTCATTCGTTCTTACTGTAACGAAAGATTGTTTTTAGGGTTTGCACTGTACTGCGGTTCATGTTCTTGGGATTATTTGCTTGCTTTTTTTCATTGTTTGCACGATTAGTTCTTTCCTTTTCACCCATTGAATTGGTGGCTGTGTGTTGGGGGTGCGGTTTGTGTGAATTTTGTGTTTCTTGGCTTTGTGGCTGCCTGCAAGAAGTCGAATCTCGGGGTTGTATGCGGTATACTTCGATAGTAAAGTTACTTTGAACCTTGCTGTCACAAATAAACATATTTCTTGACATATATTGGTGATAATAAACCTGATTTGATCCTGGTTTATTGCCCAGCTTCAACTAACCCCTGATCTGCAGCAGGGCATTTATTGCCCTTTGAACCATTCGGGGGCTGTTCAGGAGAAGGAGGTTAATCTGGGCCAACTTTGGGAGGTCAGATGTGAGGCGGACGTACCACGGCAGGTCTGCTAACAACACTGCCACACAACTGGAGACGGTGTACGGCATGCTTGCCTTCATTGGTTGGGGCACTGAGTACGAGAGCCAAGAAGGCAAAAGACACAAAATGCCGGAGGGACTCAGAAGATCAGGCAGCATTAACACAGAGGCAGTCAGGTGTTGCTGGAAAATCAGCTCCTTCCCTTTCTCCCAGGGTCCATTGCCCTCCCCTGTCAGATTCCCGCTACTGCAGCCCTTTCCCTCTTCCACCTACCTCCTCCCAGCTTCCCACCTCACCTCCCCTTCCCCCCCACCTGATTCCACCTCCCCCCCCCACCATCCCTCTCACCTGGTTCCACCTATCACTTCCCCCTCCCCACCATCATCCCCCTCACCTGATTCCACCTATCACTTTCCAACTTCACCCCCACCTTCCCCCTCACCTGATTCCACCTCCCCTCCCCCCAGCCTTCCCCCTCACCTGGTTCCACCTATCACCTCCCCCCGCCCCCACCCACCTTCCCCCTCACCTGGTCCACCTTTCACCTCCCCCTCCCCTCCCACCTTCCCCCTCACCTGATTCCACCTATCACTTTCCAACTTCACCCCCACCTTCCCCCTCACCTGATTCCACCTCCCCTCCCCCCAGCCTTCCCCCTCACCTGGTTCCACCTATCACCTCCCCTCTCCCTCCGCCCCCACCCACCTTCCCCCTCACCTGGTTCCACCTATCACCTCCCAACTTCTCACCTCCCCCTCCCCCCTACCTTTCCTCGCACCTGGTTTTACCTGTCACCTGTCAGTTTGTCCTCCTTCCCCTACCCCCACCTTCTCATTCTGGCTTTCCAGTCCTGGGGAAGGGTCTCGGCCGGAAACGTCGGCTGTGTATTCCCCTCCGTAGATGCTGCCTGTCCTGGTGAGCTCCCCCAGCGCTTTGTGGGCCCTGCTGTGGACGATCGGCAACTGAGTGAAAGACTCACTCATCAGCGATCATCCATTTGCTTTTAACATTGGATCTTCTCCCCTGTCTGCGTGGATTTCCTCCGGGTGCTCTGGTTTCCTCCCACATGTCAGAGACCGTACGGTTAGGGTGAGGGTTGGAGACGTGGGCCTGCGATGTTGGTGCCAGGAGTGTGGGCTGCACCCAGCACAATCCCCCGATGCAAGGCAACACCTTTCATTGTATATGTCGATATAGACGTGACAAACAAATATAACCTTTTTAAAAGAAATGTGCTGGTCTCCCAACGCAAGGAGCTGTCTGTAAGGGAGAGTTGCCGAATGGCACACTCCAGGCAGGAGTACGAGCTGAGCAACACACTGACGTACTGAGCAAAGGCTCTGTGGGGTCCAGTGTCTGGCCGCGGTCTGACACAGCGTCTGGCCGCGGACTGTCCCAGCGTCTGGCCGCGGACTGTCCCAGCGTCTGGCCGCGGACTGTCCCAGCGTCTGGCCGCGGACTGTCCCAGCGTCTGGCCGCGGACTGTCCCAGCGTCTGGCCGCGGACTGACCCAGCGTCTGGCCGCGGACTGTCCCAGCGTCTGGCCGCGGACAGACCCAGCGTCTGGCTACAGACTGTCCCAGCGTCTGGCCGTTACTAGACCCTGAGGAATACAAGGCTCTCACACGCTTCACGGGTGCATTGATCTAGGAGAAAATAGAAGAGGCCTTGATGCGTTGTGAAGAGATGAGTTGACTGGATGATATAATGAATGTGGAGAGAGATGGCTCCCAACTGTATTCACTGCACGTATTGCAAATAAAATATATTTTAAGAGGTAAAAGCAGTTGCTTGATTGCATCAGCTGTGACACAGCTGAGGATCTCCCAAGGCCACTGCAGAGGGTATTGAGAAATGAGCTCTGCTTCGATCACACAGCTTCCAGAATATCAAACTTCAGCCCATAGTTCATACCAACTTACTTACACTAGTATGTAGAACATGACACCACAGTACAGGCCTTTGGCCCACTGTGTTGTGCTGACCTCTTATTGCAGCTTTACAGAACTCTGGTTAGGCCATATCTGGAGTATTCTGGTTGCCCCAATATAGGAAGGATGTTGAGGCTTTGGAGAGGGTGCAGAAGAGGTTTACCAGGACCAGGACTGGTTTAGAGGGCAAGTGCTATCACCAGAGATTGAATTAACTTGGGTTGCTTTCTCTGGAGCGTCAGAGGCTGAGGAGAGATCTGATAGCAGGAGGAGAGGTAGCAGCGCGCCACGCGTGCGCAGCCCTCCGGTGCAAATGATATCATATCCGTTAAATAAGGGCCGTGGACAATTCTGATTTGATGGAGACAGACGTGAAAGCACAGAGGAACATCTGGAGAAAATTCTGAAACGCAAGTTTGCTGCTGTTGTTACTACGCGATCGAGAATCTTCCAGAGGGAAGGCCTCAAAATCCCTGACTTTGCCTGCTGTTGGCGACCGAGATTGAGGTCAAATCGTTCATATAGAGATGGCGCTCGGTACTCGGTGTCGGAGAGCTGATCAGAGACTTGAAGTTTTCGGACAACTCAGAGTCGGGACTGTGGTCGGGCATGGCAGGGAGTGTTTTTCTTCCTTCTCCTGTCTGCATGAGATGTGGGACATTTGAGAGACTTTGAACTTTTTACTGTGCTCATGGACTGTTCTTCATCATGTTATGGTATTTTTGCACTGTTGTAACTATATGTTATAATTATGTGGTTTTGTTAGTTTTTTCAGTCTGGGTCTGTCCTGTGTTTTGGGATATCACACCAGAGGAAATATTGTATCATTTCTTAATGCATGCATTACTAAATGACAATAAAAGAGACTACGTGTCTTCATAATCATAGAAGTTATAAGATTATGAGAGACATAGACAGTGTGGACAGGGAGGATCTGTCTCCCAGGGTTGAAGTGTCTAATACCAGAGGGTATGCATTGAAAGTGAGAGGGGACAGGTTCAAACGGGATAGAAACATAGCAGCATAGAAAACCTACAGCACAATTCAGGCCCTTCAGCCCACAATGCTGTGCCGAACATGTACTTACTTTAGAAATTACCTAGGGTTACCCATAGCCCTCTATTTTTCTAAGCTTACTTACCAAGCAGTGAAGTAAGACTCACTGGTCAACAATTTCCTGGGCTATCTCTACTCCTTTTCTTGAATAATGGAACAACATCTGCAAACCTCCAATCCTCCAGAACTTCTCCTGTCCCCATTGATGATGCAAAGATCATCGCCAGAGGCTCAGTAATCTATTTCCTCACCTCCCACAGTAGCCTGGGGTATATCTCATCCTGTCCCAGTGACTTATCCAACTTGATGCTTTCCAAAAGCTCCAGCACATCCTTGTCCTTAATATCTACATGCTCAAGCTTTTCAGTCCACTGCAAGTCCCTTTCTGCAGTGAATACTGAAGAAAAGTATTTATTAAGAACCTCTGCTATCTCCTCCAGTTCCATTCACACATTCCCACTGTCACACTGATTGATCCTATTCTCTCACACCTTATCCTCTTGCTCTTCACAAACTTGTAGAATACCTTGGGGATTTCCTTAATCCTGCTCACCAAGGCCTTCTCATGGCCCCTTCTGGCTCTCCAAATTTTTTCTTAAGCTCCTTCCTGCTAGCCTTATAATCTTCTAGATCTTTATCATTACCTAGTTTTTTGAACCTTTCATAAAGTTGTTCTTTTCTTCTTGACTAGATTTTGAACTGCCTTTGTACACCACAGTTCCTGTACCCTACCATCATTTCCATGTCTCATTGGAACGTACCTATACAGAACATCCCCTGAACATTTGCCACATTTCTCTGAAAACACCCATTCCCAATTTATGCTTCCAAGTTCCTGCCTGATAGCCTTATATTTCCCCTTACTCCAATTAAAGGCTTTCCTAGTTTTCTGTTCCTATCTCTCTCCAATGCTATGGTAAAGGAGATAGAATTATGATCACTATCTCCAAAATAATCTCCCACTGAGAGACCTGACACCTGAGCAGGTTCATTTCCCAATACCAGATCAAATACAGCCTCTCCTCTTGTGGGCTTATCTACATACGATGTCAGGAAGCATTCCTGAACACACCTAACAAACTCCACCCTATCTAAAGCCCTCACTCTAGGGAGATGCCAATCAATATTGGGGAAATTAAAATCCCCCATCACGACAACCCCGTTATTACTACATCATTCCAGAATCTGTCTCCCTATCTGCTCCTCGATGTCCCTGTTACTTTTGGGTGGTCAATAAAAAACACCCCGTAGAGTTATTGACCCCTTCCTGTTTCTAACCTCCATCCACAGAGATTCAGCAGACAATCCCTGCATGACGTCCACCTTTTCTGCAGCCATGACGCTATCTCTGATCAACAGTGCCACGCCCCACCTCTTTTGCCTCCCTCCCTGTCCTTTCTGAAACATCTAAATCCTGGCACTCAAAGTAACTATTCCTGTCCCTGCATCACCCAAGTCTCTGTAATGGCCACAACATCATAGCTCCAAGTACTGATCCACGCTCTCAGCTCATTCACTTTGTTCATGATACTCCTTGCATTAAAATAGACACATCTCAAGCCATTAGTCTGAGTGCGTCACTTCTCTATCACCTGCCTTTCCTCCCTCTCGCACTGTCTCCAAACTTTCTCTATTTGTGAGTAAACTGCCCCTTCGTCCGTCACTTCAGTTTGGTTCCCACCCCACAGCAATTCTAGTTTAAACTCTCCCCAGTAGCCTTAGCAAACTAGGATATTGGTTCGTCTCGGATTCAGTGCAACCTGTCCTTTTTGTACAGGTCACTCCTGACCCAAAAGAAGTCCCAATGATCCAGAAATCTGAATCCCTGCCCCCTGCTCCAATCCCTCAGCCATGCATTTATCTTCCACCTCACTCTATTCCTATCCTCACTGTCACGTGGCACAGGCGGTAATCCCGAGATTACTACCTTTGAAGTCCTGCTTCTCAACTTCTTTCCGAACTCCCTGCAGTCTGTTTTCAGGACCTCCTCCCTTTTCCTACCTATGTCGTTGGTACCAATATATACCACTACCTCTGGCTGTTCTCCTTCCCACTTCAGGATATCGAGGACGCAATCAGAAACATCCCGAACCCTGGCACCTGGGAGGCAAACTACCATCCGTGTTTCTTTCCTGCGTCCACAGGATCTCCTGCCTGACCCCCTAACTATAGAGTCCCCTATCACTGCTGCCATCCTCTTCCTTTCCCTACCCTTCTAAGCCACAGGCCAGACTCTGTGCCAGAGGTGTGACCACTGTTGCTTCCCCCAGGTAGGCCGCCCCCCACCCCCAACAGTACTCAGACAGGAGTACTTATTGTTAAGAGGGACTCTCTAGTGAGGGGTAAGTTTTTTTACTCAGATAGTGGTGGATGCCTGTAATGCACTGCCTGGTATGGTGGTAGAGGCAACTATATTAGAGGCTTTTAAGAGACATTTAGATAGGCGCATGAGGAAGATGGAGGGATATGGACATTGTGCAGGTAGGAGGGATTGGTGTTTGGGTGTATTTGAATTGCTTTTTAGCCGGTCGGGCACAACATTGTGGGCCGAATGGCCTGTTCCTGAGCTGTATCATTCTATGTATTTGAAGTTCAATCCCTCCTACATAACTCCCCAGTTTTCAATCATCTGTGTGCCTATCTAAGAGTTTCTTAAATGTCCCTAATGTATCTGCCTCTCCCACCACCCCTGACGTGACATTCCACACACACATCACTCTCAGAATCAGGTGTAATATCACCAGCATAGGTCAGGAAATTTGTTGTAAAGAACTCGCTTCTGACATTCTCCTCTAAAGTTTCCTCCAATCAGTATGGCCCTTGTATTAGCCATTCCTTGCTGGGAAAACGTCTCAGACTGACCACTCGATCTATGCCTCTTAACACTTTGTACACCTCTATCATCACCTCTTATCCTCCTTTGCCCCAAAGAGAACAGCCCAAGCTCACTCAGTCTACAGGATCTAATTCAGGCGTAATTACAAACCTGACCAAACTAGTCCCTTCCATTTCCATAATCTCTATATCCCCCCCTTTCTCTATACATTCATCTGCTTATTTAATTGCCTCTTAAACGCCTCTAGTGTATCTGCTTCCACCAGCACACCTGACAATGCCTTCCAGCACTCACCACTCTGTGTAAAATAAAGTTGCCTCACACATCTCTGAACCTACCCCCTCTCACCTTAAATATAAACCCTCAAGTATTAGACATCACGACCCTCGGAAACACACACTCTGGGTCTGTCGTAATCTTATAAGCCTCTATCTTCAGGTCTTCTCTCAGCCTCCGCCCCTCCAGATAAAACAACCCAAGTTTATTTATAAACACAAGAGATCCTGCAGATGCTAATAATCATGAGAGACGCACACAAGGGGTCTCGGCCTGAAACGTTGACTGGTCATTTCCCTCCGCAGATGCTGCCTGACCTACTGAGTTCCTCCAGTACTTTGTGGGTACCACGCGTTTGTCCAGTCTCTCCTATAGGCCAGGCAGCATCCTGGTAAATCTTTTTTGCACCCTTTCCAAAGCCTCCTATAATCCAGAGAGCAGAATTGAATGCAAAACCCCCTATATGGCTTAAGTAGAGTTTTATAAAGCTGCAGCATAATTTCTTAACTCGTGAATTCTATTCCCCAACTTAGCATGCCATGTTTTCGAGTTCAAGTTTATTGTCATTCAACCTTGCACGTGTATACAGCTAAATGAAACCGTGTTCCTCTCAGGTCAAGGTGCACAGCACTGTGCATATCGTCACACACTGTGTTATTTATCATCTTAATATCCCACGTTATTTATCCTCCTAGAATTATTATCATGTGCCTTCTTTATCGCCCTATCAACCTGTGCAGCCAGTTACCATTCAGAGAGCTGTGGATTTGCAGCCCAAGATCCCTCTGCTCATCAACACTGGACTGTCCCTTTGCATTTGATTGCCGGTGGCGTGACAGCTCACCTTTGCCCGGGTTAAACTCCATCTGCCGCTTCTCTGCCCATGTCTGCAACTGACCTACAGTGTATCCCACTGTGGCCTCTGGCAATCTACTGTCTCCACAACACCACCAACCTTCACCAATGACCCACCCATCTACGTCTTCATCCAGGCCATTGATATAAATCACAAACAGCAGGCTCCCAGTACAGGTCTCCGTAGAATACCACTGGGGACCGACCTCCAGCCAGAATCAGTCCCATTGACCACTCCCTCTGTCTTCTCTAGGCAGGCCAATACCAAATCTAAATGGTCGCGTCACTGTGGATCTTAACCTTCTGGGCGACCAGAATTGAACATTGCACTCTATCATCTGTGCTGGGGGAGAGGGCCAACTATTGTTTCCAGTATCTGACCCTTCATCAGAATGGGGAAATTGATTATCCCTGTGTAAAATTCCAGCTGGGAAAGATCCACGCTATACGTCACATCATTTCCTCTCTCTGTCTATCCTTGTTCGTCTATTAACCGGACAAGCACCAAGACCAGTGGTGTTCGCCAGACTTCCTTGGCCTCCACTGATTCACAGACACTCTCAGTTCTCCTTCTCTCTGCGACTTAAAACTCATTTATTAGTTTCACTATTCCAGTTCTGACGATTCATTGACTCTGTTTTCCTCTCTCCACACGTGCTGACAGACTTGATGAGACTCCCAACAACTTTTGATCTATTTCAGATTTCCAGCACCTGGATTTCTTACTTTGCACTGCTAGAATTGGAGTCAGACAGACAGGCCTTTCAGTCCATCGAGTCCATGCTTCACTAATCCCAACACTCCTTATATGTTAACCCTTACATCATTGGGATCATTCTTGAGAACCTCCACTAGACCCTCTCCGAGCCAGCACATCTGTCCTTGGACAGGGGGCTCAGAATTGCTCACAATATTCAACGTGCTGCCTGACCAAAGCCCTGTTTCTGGGTTCTTGTGTGCACTCACTCATCATTCTGTTTAACAGTTTGCACACACTTGCTCACTTCTACTGAGACACACACACACACACACACACACACACACACAGTTTGATTCGGGTGCCTCTGGACACTAAGAGGCTGGGAACTGAGGAACAGCCTCTCAAACGCTTCACGGGCGTACTGATTAAATCAGAAATGGGAAATGCATAAGTGCATTGATTAGATGGTCCGGGAATGAAGAGACAGATGTTCACCAATTGCATTTACTGGGTATCATGAATAAAATATAATTATGAAATAGTGAAAAGACAGGAGGAGACGCACTTTGAGACAGGTTGTCAACGTCACAGAGCATCACGGGATACATGCCCATTGTGACCACCCAGCCAACCCAATTTCCTGCAATCGGCCCATATCCCTCCAGTCCCTCCGTCTACCTGTGCAAGTGTTTCTGCAGTGGTACGATTCTCCCTGGCTCAGTCACCTCCTCTGGCAGCTCGTCCTGGACGTGTGGGTTGGTAGGTGAATTAACCGCTGTAAATTGCCCCTGGAGAGTGAGAGTGAGAGTGTGTGAGCGGTGGGGAAATCAAAAGGGCAGGCAACAGACAGCAGATTACAGGGAACTAGAAATGGGATGCTTCTATCTGTTTTCTCACGATCGACATTGGGAGCAACTCATTCAGCCCAGCGAGTCGATGCCTGGTCTCTGAGAAACCCTATCAATCACATTGTTCGTTCCCGGTAACCTGCTCTCCTTTGCATGCCCCTTTGATCTCCCCACCACCCACCCACCCACCCACTCACAATTTACAGGCACCTGCCAACCCACACATCCGGGATGTGGGATGAAGCCGGAGACGATTCCACCCACAGGCAGCGCCGGAGGTCAGGATCGAACCCGGGTCTCCGTGTCCACCTGCTGTACCACTTTAACCCTGAGGTCAACAAGGCCTTCAGCCAACAAAGTCCATTCCATCCGCTCACTACTCATTTACACTAATTCTACGTGAATCCATTCTTCTATCCTCCCCATCAACTCTCAGCATTGCTACCCACTTTGCCGTTGTGTGGCATTTACCATAAGATATAGGAGCAGAATTAGGCCATTTGGCCCATCAGGTCTACTCCATCATTTCATTGTAGCTGATTCATTTCCCTCTCAGCCCCAATCTCCTGCCTTCCGCCCATATCCCTTCATGCCCTGTCCAGTCAAAAACCTATCAACCTCTGCCTTAAAAATACATAAAGACTTGGCCTCCACAGCAACATATTCCACACCTTTTAGCCATTCTCTAGCTAAAGAGATTCCTTCTCATTCATTCTAAATGGATGTCCCTCTATTCCAAGGCAGTGCCCTCTGGTCCTAGCCTCCCCCACTATAGGAAACATCCTCTCCACATCGGCTCTATCTTGACTGTTCAACACTCGATAGGTTTCAATGAGTTTCCCCCTCGTTCGTCTGAGTTCCAGTGAGTACAGGCCCAGATCCATCAACTGGCCCTCGTTTGGTGACCCTTTCATTCCCGGACTCATTCTCGCGACCCCCTTGTGAATCCTCTCCAACGTCGGCACATACTTTCTTAGGTCAGAAACTGGCGGCTCATCGAGATGGGGGCAGGAGCAGCCCCTCCGCCCTGCAGAGCCACCACAGATTCCACCACCCCACACACATCAGGGTTACTTCACAGCGGCAAGCTAACCCACTGACCGAGGAAATCAGAGCAGACGGTTTAAAGATTAAAGATTAGATCACTGTTATTTATCACAGGTATCTCGAAATATTGAAACATGCATCCTTCCGGTAAAAAAAATTTCCCTACCCCTCTTCCTCTATTCCCCACTCTGATCTTTTACCTCTTCTCACCTGCCTATTACTTCCCCCTGGGTCCCCTCCTCCTTCCCTTTCTCCCATGGTCCACTCTCCTCTCCTATCAGATTAATTCTCCTCTGGCCCTTTGACCTTTCCCACCCACCTATCACCATCAGCTGGCCTTCTTCCCCTCCCCCAACCTTTCTATTCTGTCGCCTCCCCCTCCCTTTTCATTCCCGAACTGCTTATTCATTCCTGTGGATGCTGTCTGACCTGCAATGTCCCTGCAGCAATTTTGTGTGTGTTGCTTTGGATTTCCCAGCATCTGCAGACTTCCTGTGTTGGCGAAGTTCGTCATTTGCATCAATGGCCAACACAGTCCAAACATGTGGTGGGGGCAGCCCGCAGGGGTCACTGTCAATGTGGCATGCCCACAACTTGCCAACCGCACCTCGTACATCTTCGGAATTGTGGGGGGACCCATGCTGTCACAGGGAGAACATCCAGACTCCTGACAGCAGGAAATGAACCCGTGTCATTGGCGCTGTAGTGCGTTACACTCACCGCTACACTAGAGGGGGAAGAGTTAACAGGGACCTTTTTTTAATTTTTGCATGTAGGGTGGTGGGTAGATGGTACGAGCTGCCTGAGGAATATTTCCCACCATTGAGAACATCTACCATAAACGCTGCCTGGGCAGGGCGAAAAGCATTATCAGGGATGCATCTCACCCTAACCATGGACTTTTTACTCTTCTCTATTCCAGTAAGCACTACAGGAGCCTCCGCTCCCGCACCAGCAGGCACAGGAAGAGCTTCTTCCCTGAGGCTGTGACCCTGCCGAACCTCACATCACAGCGCTAAGCAGTATTGCACCCATATTGTACTGTCTTAGTACTTTTATATTTGTGTGCTGTAGCACTTTTCTTATTTGCAGTTATTTTGTAAATAACACTACTCTTTGCATTTCTGGTTAGATGCTAACTGCATTTGTATCTGTACTCGGCACAATGACAATAAAGTTGAATCTAATCTAATTTAAAAGGCGGGTGTTCAGCTACATGGATAAAAAGGGGTTGAGAGGGATACGGGCCAAATTTGGAAGGTCATGGGCCATGTTGTGGCTTTCCTTCTGATTCAGACAAATGAGCAAAGTTAACTCCCGGACCCGTAGGGCTCCAGGATGTGGGAGGGAACTGGGTCATCTGGGGGAAACCCACGCAGTCACAGGGAGAACGTGCAAACTCCACATGGAGACCGTGCTGGCAGCTTGGGTCGGACCCGGGTCTCTGGCTCGGCAAGACAGAAGCTCTGTCTGCTGACCCACCACCCCGCCACACACTCGGAACCCGCCCAGGAGGGTTTCAAAGTGGAACTCCCTGGGGGTGGGGGAAGTGTGACCCTGTGCTTTGGAGAGTCCTCGCTCCAGATGGAGTACTCTGGGGTGAGACAGCTGCTGCCATCACACTTGGGGTGTTGCTCCCAGACCTCAGCGACTCCGCCTCAGTACCTTCGGGTCTGGATCACCCATAAGACCGGACATTGGAGCAGAACTAGGCCGCTGGGTCTGTCAGGCCTGCTCCACCATTATCCCTGATGTATTATCCCTCTCAACTCCATTCTCCTGCCCCTTGACGCCCTGATTAACCAAGAACCTATCAACCTCCGTTTTAAAGAATACCCAACGACCTGGCCTCCACAGCCGCCCGTGGTGATGGATTCCACCGATTTACCGCCCTCTCGCCGAAGAAGTCCCACCACATCAGCCAGGACTTAGCCACCCTCCACGAGGAGGAGAGTCAGGTCATTCGGCCCGTGAAACCCGATCTACATGGACACATCTGACATTTTATCTCTATGGCACGTTACTGCGCCGGCCACACGCCTCTCAGAAAGCCAGGCTTCCCCACTTCAAAGCAATGGTGTCAACATTGACTAGCGGTTCACTTAAAACCCGAGCGTAGTTGTAAACCGGGCGGAGATGCACAGGGTGACGGATGATTCAGTAATTACAATTCTGCCCCTCAAATCCATCAAAGCCACCAGACCCCCGCAGCAGATTCCAGTCACTGACTGACTCTAACCATTGCGGCGACCACAGCTCTTTGATCAGATCCCAGCCAGCAATTCACTCGCCGAAATCTAACAGTGAAGTGTGATTTTAGGGAATATCACAATTATACTCCAATCCAAGTTTTTTCAATATTCATTCCCCCGAGCCCCTGGATTCGATCACAGCCTGTATATTCAGTCCTTAACTGTATATTCAGTCCCAGGGATCTGAGATTCTGCAGACAAACCCCCTGAATCCCTGGATTAGATCCAAATCTGTAACTCACTCCCAGGGATCTGATATTCTACACATAAACCTCCTGAACCCTTGGATTAGATCCCAGTCTGTAATTTACTCCCCGGGATATGAGATTCAATATTCCAATCCCCGAATCCCTGGACTGGCTTCAAATCTGTAACTCACTCCCGGGGATCTGAGATTCTGGACATAAACCTCCTGAACCCTTGGATTAGATCCCAGTCTGTAATTTTCTCCCCGGGATATGGGATTCAATATTCCAATCCCCGAATCCCTGGACTGGCTTCAAGTCTGTAACTCACTCCCGGGGATCTGAGATTCTGGACATAAACCCCCTGAACCGCCGAATTAGATCCCAGCCACTCCCAGGGATCTGAGATTAGATCCCAATCTGTAACTCACTCCCGGGGATCCTGGATTCGATACGAGCCAGTAACTCACCCCCCACCCTGTCATCCTGTGCGTGTACCGGTCCGTGACGATCTGACAGACGCCCTGATGTTTTATTTTGCCTTTCTCCCCGGTCGGGTGTTCGAATCTCTCAGCAACAAACCCCCAGCGACATGTGTTAGCCGGCTTGATAACATTTATATAAAATACACGCTGAGTTAGTGCTGAAGCGGCCAAGGCAGCCCAGTGGTGGGGGTTATTGTGTGAATAATTCTGGAGAGTTCGGATCCAGGTCAGGGTGATAAGAACTCGCTCGGAAACCACTTGAGAGTTTTTTTTAAACAAAACATTTAATTCTCCGCCTGTTTTCTAACCATTTACACCGGCGCCCCGAGGGTTAACCGCGGAAAGGTGTGAATCTCTAAAGATGAGGAAAATATGAACGAACCTGCAAAAAAAAAATCCGGAGCAAGAACCATCCGCCCCTTGTCTCCATCCTTTATTACACACGGCTGCCGGCTCCCGGTGCGCACACACACACACACACACACACACACACTCACTCACACACTCACACACACACTCACACACACACACACTCACACACACACACACACACTCACACACACACTCACACACACACACTCACACCCACCACGCTAGGCTGCTTCCTAACCCGCCCAGAACGCGGCGAGTATAAACATCGCCCGAAATCTCTATGGAGAACACCATTACTCTGTAAAACACATACACGGGGGGGATAGTTGCAGGCAGTCGGCTTGTGCACAGAACGGATTTCTGCTTTGCAAAGTATAAAATTCAAGACAAAATGATAAATGGGAGCGGGGACTGGGCGGGTGTCGTCAGTACTCACCGGGGTTGGTTGGCGGTATCCTGTCGCTTGCCGCGGCGTTGATGGGCCAGGCTCCTTCCTGACAGCGAGGAGGCCGGTTCGAACTGCACCGGGGGTCAATGGAATTGGGAAGGGGACTTACGGGGAGGGGTGGTGGGAGAGAAGGATGGATGAGATGCGAATGAATCCGATGTTCTCCCCCTCCCTTGTCGGATGGTTGCGGAGTCCACGATCCGGGGACAGGCGGTCCTCTTGTGAGATTTCACAGCGGGAGGGAGGTAGAAGCGAGCAGGTCCCCCTCTGAAGTCGGGGTGCGAAGAGGGCGAGAGTCCGGGACGGAAGCCTTCAATTCTCACATTCCCGGCGTAAAGCATCCGATTCAACGATAACCCTCTCTCCGTACCCGCCCCAAAACACACACACACCAAAATAAAAATCCCGGAATCTTTCACACACCCCGCTTTGGTTTTGACAGCTGGGTCCCCCTCGGTTTGGGGGTGGGGGGTGGAGAGTGTGTCGAGATTGTCAAGGAGGGTAGAAAGGAGAGCGGGTCAGTTTTAGGAACCGTCCTGTCAGTCTCAGCCAGCCGTGGGGTGGGCGTTTCTGAAGGAAATGTCTCCCTTCCCTCCCGCACCTCTGCTGTTATGTTTAATAATATATAAACATAAAGTCTATATATTATCCCTCGCTACTGCCGGATTTAAAATTCACTGGCCGATACTATCAGACGGGGTACCCGGCTTCTCCAACCAACTGTTCATACTTCTGCCGGGAGGAGAAGTGATATTTTTCTTTTTTTTTCGCTTCTCCCTCCCTCTCCCTCTCTCTTCCCTCACTCCTTCTCTCGTTCTCTCTTTCCCTTCCCTCCTTCCTTTTCTTCCCCTCTTTCCACACACCCCTCTCTCCCTCTCCGCTCCCGCCCGCTCTCGGAGCCCGCAAATGAACGCAGAGCCGCCAGATCTTAATTGCTTGCAGGAGAAATCTCCGCTCGACGTGTACACCTGGATTCCGCAATTGTTCGTTTGGTGGAAGGTGCCGGATGAGCGCGTCTCTAATCCTCTTTGCGGAGATAAATCCAAAATTTGCCTCCTCGGTTGCAATAGGTCATCCCCGAATCCGTTCTCCCTTTTAAAATTAATTTCACATTAAAAAGCTGACTGGCTTGATTTTGTTTCAGAGCTGGGTATTTATGATGGATTGATCGAGGTTGTGAGGTGTTTCACTGGGCCAGGCAAGTGGGAAAGAGTCAATCAATCAAATGCATGGCCCCTGCGCTGTCGGGTCCTAGCGCTCTCCAGGTTACACCCCGCGGGTCGCTAATAATGCTATTTGTACTTCGACTGTCTACATCAATCGCCGCCGGGTCCTAGTGCTCACCTTTTATGCCGACTGTGCTGATGGTTCACCGTTTAGCACCCTTCACTCCCGTCGCTCACGTTGTTTTTTTCGCGTGGCTGATGGTGATATCAGCCTTTTAGCGATTGACATTAGCCGGGTTTTAGCGCTCACCTGCTTTGATCTTTTTGCTTGGCTCAAATTTAGACAGAAAGGGTTCGTTTAATTTTGCATCCTGCTCGCCACAGAGTGGGACCAAAGGGCTTGTTGCTGTAAAGCTCTATGTTCTATGTGCACTCCTTTCATTAGCAACCTCTAGGTCCTAGTGCCGGTCGCACTTCGTCCTTCCACCTGTTCGTGTAGGTTGAGCCGCCTTTGTTCCCAGCGCTGTGTGTGATTTTTAAAAAAACACAAAATTAGCCCAGATAAAACGCTCTGGAAATGTCCCGAGAGAGACACTAAACGGCAAAGAAAACAGCATGACAGAGACGCGGAGATTGGGAATGTACTTGGTAAGGTAAACTAGGGACAGGACGGGCCGGAATGATAGAGAGACAGAGATGTTTAAATTATTCATTCATGCCTCCGAGAAGGTGGCGGCGAGCTGCCTTCTTCCGCCATTGCCGTCCTTCTGGTGAATGGATTCGGGCTGTGCTTGAAATTAAGAGAGGTTTCAGGATTCGGGACCCGATGACAAGGAGGGTGTATTTCCAAATCAGGATGGGTGGAAGAGGTTGCGAGCGAGGAGGTCCTGCTGGAGTTGACCTAGACGAGTAAGTGCAGGTTGTGTTGAGGATGCCACACACTACGCGCACTGTGCGCTCGAGGTAGAGGGGGCGATTGCTCAGGGCAGTTGACAGGATGCCAACCAAGGGGGCTGCTCTGTCCCAGAGGCCTTTCAAGTTTCGCGCTGGAGGTGGTATTGGTGCTGGTGTATTATTGTCAAAACTAGTGAAAATCCTGTTCACGCAGACCATTATGTGGTGGATTGAGGTAGTAGAAGATAAATCAATAACTGTGCAGATTAGAGAGAAAGTGCAGTGCAGGCAGAAAATAAGGTGCACGTTCGTAACGAGCTAGACCGTGAGGCCAAGAGTCCAACTTCTCCTACTCGGGAACCGTTCTTACAACGCCGGGGATAGAAGCTGTCCTTGGTAAGTGCTTATCTTCCACCTGATGGGGGAGGGGAGACAGGAGAATGTCCGCGGGGGGGGGGGGTGCAGAGAATAATGAACAGAATTCAGCAACACACACACACAATGCTGGAGGGATATGCTCTGGGTGCAGCTACATGCAACTTGGCAAAGCAGGTTAGTACCCACTAGATGAGCCAAAGGTCCTGTTTCTGTGCTGTAGTGCTCTATGACTTCTGACCTGTGTCTTGTGGATGAGGCGAGGCGATGGAAGGCAAGTCACTGACTGCAGGATGAACCAGTGATAGAAAAGATCGAGCTATCCCATCAGAACATTGAGGCCAGCAGGTTAGGTACAGAGTAACTGGCCCTTTCTGCTCTTGTAATTTATGTGTTTGGTCCAATTAGTGCCTCATCCTGTGGACCAAAATCTATCCATCTCGCTCCCTCTCTCTCTCCCCCTCCCTTTCTCTCTCTTTCTCTCTCCCTCGATGGTGAGTGAGAGTTTGCTGCCGATTCTCAAGTTGGAGGAAACCCGAAATAAAGGCAGCACTACAAACAGACTGCAATATTGAAACAGCATCTGTTTGTCTCCCCTCTCACTGCAGAAGGAGTGATATCTGTCTCTCCCTTGTTAGTGAGACAGCCTGAGGCAGGTTGAACTGTTGGGATGAACAGTAGGTTTTTGATAGACGGCAGACCATGGTCTGTCTTTGGATGCTGTGCTGTTGCGTGCACGGTGGGTGGTGGGTGGTGGGAGTGCTGATGCTCTGCGCTGGAATAAGTGGGGGGAGTGTTGTTGTTGCTTGCTACTGCTCAGGCATGGGAAGGGCTGGGGGCTTTGGGGTTCTTACGTTTTTTATATCATTCACTCCATGGGGTTGTTCTTCTGCTTTGTGGATGTCTGCAAAGAGTAAGAATTTCAGGTTGTATACCGCCTGCATTCTCTGATGTTAATTTGAACCACGGAAGCATTCTCATTACTGATTGGGGATTCATCAATTCAAAGTCAAGGGCAGAGGTATCTTCCAACACACACAAAATGCTGGAGGAACTCAGCTGGTCAGGCAGCATCTATGGAGGAGAATGAACAGCTGATGCTTTGGTCTGAGACCATTCATCGGGCCTGGAAAGGAAGGGGGCAGAAGCCAGAGTAAGAAGGTGGCGGGGGGGGGGGAATGGAGTACCAACTGGCAGGTGATAGGTGAAATCAGGTGAGAAGGAAGGTGGGTGGGTGGGGAATGAAGATAGAAGCTGGGAGGTGCAAGGGGGAAGAGGTAAGGGGTTGAGGAAAAAAGGAATCTGATAGGAGAGGAGAACGGACCATGGGAGAAAGGGAAGGAGGGGAGGCACCAAGGGGGAGGTGTCAGTCAGGGAGGAGAAGAGAATGAGTGAAGGGGGAACCAGAATGGGGAATGGAACAGGGAGAATGGCACATGGCAATATGCTGCTACTTCTTGGTGTGAATCTGTCCGCGCGGGGCCATGGACAGCCTCCTGATGTACAAGTGGAGCTGGAAGGGAAAGGATGTAATTCAGAGAGACTGGGAGGGTGTTCGTGAAGGGTTAGGGAGAGGGAATGAGCCGGAAAGATAAGGAGAGAGAGGGGAAGGGAGGAGAATCAGCGATGGAAGGGAAAAGAAGAGAGAAAAGGGGAGAAAGGAGGGAATGGAGAAAGGAAAAGCATTATTGTGTTGCTTGGATTTCCAACATCTGCAGAATTTCTCTTGTTACAGAAAGGGACTGATGGAAAGAATGAGAGAAGTAAAGGTGGGGGGGAAGAGAGATTCAGGAAGAAAGTGAGACTCAAAGTTGAGGGAGAGGATAAAGATGAGAGTCGGAGGAGATGAGTAAAAACATGAGCGATGGAGGGAAAGGGAATGGCAGAGAGAGGGGAGGGAGGGAGGTTGAGGGGGAAGGAGTGTCAGAGAGGGAGAGGTAGTGAGACAGAGTGGGAGGAAGAGGTGAATGTAGAGACAAGGGTTAGAAGGAGAGGGAGAATGACAGAGGGAGGGGAATGGAGGAGGGAGAGGGGGTATGGAATGAGAGGATGAGGGGTAGAGAATGAGAGGGAGTGGTAAAGGGGAGAGGGGTTATCAGAGGTATAGAGGGAAGGAGCAAAATTGGAAATACCAAAAGAGAAACACAGTAACAGGGAAAGCTTTGTGTTGGCCCAAAGCATCCAGAAGGATGGGAGACGGTGCCAAGCGCTGCTGCCATTGGGCAAAGATACGTTGGTGTGGCGGGGCAGCAGCTGGTGGAGCTTGCATCAGATTGGATGGGATTGTGTTACAGCCAGGGAGCGATCCATAACGGCGTGAAGAGGTTGAAAGGACTGATGTGCACTCAGTGGCCATTATAACAGGTACCTCCTGTTCCTAATGAAGTAGGCACTGAGTATACAGTATGTTTGTGGTCTTCTGTTGTTGTGCCCCCCCACCCCCCCAGTTTAGGTCCAACATGTTGTAAGTTCAGAGATGCTCTTCTGCCCACCACTGTTGCAACACGTGGTTATTTACGTTACAGTCACTTTCTTATCAGCTTCAACCAGTCTGGTCATTCTCCTCTGTCCTCTCTCATTAACAGGGCAATTCCACCCACAGAACTCACTGGATGCTCGCTGGATGCCTTTTCATCTCTCACACCATTCTCTGTAAACTCTAGAGACTGTTGTGCGTGACAATTCCAGGAGATCAGCAGTCTTTGAGATACTCAAACCACCCCATCTGGGACCACAATCATTCCAGGATCAAAGTGACTGAGATCACATTTCTTCCCCATTCTGCTATTTGGTCTCAACAGCAACTGAACCTCTTGACCATGTCTGGATGCTTTTATGCATCAAGTTGCTGCCACATGATTGGCAGATTAGATATTTTGCACAAATGAGCAGGTGTACAGGTGCACCTAATAAAGTGGTAACAATTCTGTGGATTAATGTCAGCAGGAGTTTAGGGCCAATTAGCCTGTCTCTCCATACTGATGGTTTGGTAGATGGTAGCTAGAGTTTATGGGCTTTGGTTGCCTCCTTGCTCCTATACAAGTGTGTGGTCAATAGTAGCATAGTCATACAGTATAGATGTTGTCTGTGCATGAAAGTGTGTGTGCATTCACAGACGTGTTTAAATGTGTACATCTGCATGTGGAAGTGTTTCCATTAATTCATGTTTGTGTGTGTGTGTGTGTGGACATTTGTTACGGGGATTGCACAGCTAAATCTGTAGCTGCACAAATGAGTTTGTTCATCTGTGTTTGTGAGTGTCTATGTGAGCATTGCAGGTGACAGAGTGAGTGAGTGTGTCTGTGTGAGTGAGGGTGTATACCTGTGCAGATGAGTGAGTGAGTGTGTCTCTGTGTGTGAGGCTGTATACCTGTACAGGTAAGAGAGTGAGTGAATGTGTCATTGTGTGTCAGGGTGTATACCTGTGCAGGTGAGACTGAGTAAGTGTGTCTGTGTGAGTGAGGGTGTATACCTGTGCAGCTGAGTGAGTGTGTCTGTGTGAGTGAGGGTGTATACCTGTGCAGGTGAGTGAGTGAGTGTGTCTGTGTGAGTGAGGGTGTATACCTGTGCAGGTGAGTGAGTGAGTGTGGCTGTGTGAGTGAGTGAGGCTGTATACCTGTACAGGTAAGAGAGTGAGTGAGTGTGTCATTGTGTGTCAGGGTGTATACCTGTGCAGGTGAGACTGAGTAAGTGTGTCTGTGTGTGTGAGAGTGTACACCTGTGCAGGTGAGTGAGTGAGTGTGGCTGTGTGAGTGAGTGAGGCTGTATACCTGTACAGGTAAGAGAGTGTGTGTGTGTGTCATTGTGTGTGAGGGTTTATACTGCGCAAGTGAGAGAGAGAGAGAGAGATTGTATACCTCTACAGGTGAGTGTGTGAGTGTGACTTTGTGAGTGTGTGTGAGTGTGTCTGTCTGTAAGTAGGTGACAGTATCAGTTTATTTGACACTATCTGTCTGAATGTCACAGCGAGCTGGTCCAGCTGGGGAAGGGATGTAGATCAAGAGGAGCAGAAATTTGTCAGGAGTGACAGGGGAGTGGGTTACACCCCTCTCCTGGGTTCTGATCTGCCCAGCGTCCAACTGGAATGGGGAGCAGTGTATGAAAAGTTTAATCCCTTCCCTTGGGTATAGGCTAGGTTCAGACTGTGAACGGGGTGTTAGTTCCACCCTAGGGTCTGTCTGTGGGTGGGAACGGAGGGGGTGTGGGGTGGGGAGAGGTGTGAGTGGAGAACGGAGGGGGGCGAGGCGATGGTCTGTACGGGTGTCTGTGGATTGCGAGGAGTATCGAGCCAGCGCAGAGGTTTGGTGATGGATCAGCCTGTCAGAGAGTGTGTATGTAAACAGCCATTAAACGGCTGTAAATGGGCTATCTCCTCCTAAATCAGCACCTCATTTAGATGGAGGAATATTTGCCAGGTACATCCTAATGAAATTGAACCATGGACTATTACCATGGTGATTACAAGCTCAATCCTTTCTCAGGATGATCAATAATTCATCAGCAGCCGCTGTCTCTCGGACGACGCACACAGCGAGGCAGGTGATTTATCCCCTGGGAGACAGGGCGCCCGCCGGGGAGACACGGGCGGAGAGCAGCAAAATGGATTGCCCTCTCACTGGGAGACACTCTGCTCACTGGCGCTGGGATACCCTTCACACGAGGACACCACACTCTGGTGGGGGGGGGGGGGCGGGGGGAGAGAGAAAGAGCTACCTCACATACAGGGACTGAGACACCCCGCATACAGGGAGTGAGATATCCCGCTCTCTAGGATTGAGATCCTGTGCACGCCGGGAGTCAGATTGGTACCGGCACACCTCGTGCACCGGACAGGAAAACTGAAGGGCCTCCCTGTCCAGGTGCAGATGGGACCTAGAAGGCTATTTGGGCCATCGGATCCATGCCAGCTCACTCCCTCTCACACACACCTGGTCACTGATTCCCACTTGCTCCTCCCCGCGCTGGGCGGTACTTTGCGGTGGGCCAGCACCCACCGACCCACATGCCCTTGGGACGTGGCAGAAAGCTGGAGATGGAGGTGGGGACGGGGACAACCACAGGAAGAAGGACCGCCGGAAGTCGGGATCAAGTCCAGGTCTCCGGAGTCATGAAGCAGCTTCTCATCCCTCTGGGCCACCATGCCGTCCTCATTGACAACCTCAGAATCAAAGGTTATGGGGATAAGGCAGGAACTGGGTACTGATTGTGGATGATCAGCCATGATCACAGTGAATGGCGGTGCTGGCTCGAAGGGCCGAATGGCCTACTCCTGCACCTGTTGTCTATTGTCTATTGTCCGAGGAGATGTTGGGTCTAGTCTCACCCAGAACCCACCGACCAGCTCCCACAGGGGTCCACTCAAGCAGCCTCCAATCCCACTGCAAACTTCATCTCCCACCTCTGCTCACCCTAACCCCATCTAGTGACTCCCACAGGGTCTAACTTCCCTTTCACCCCATCCAACCCTCTGCATAGGATATAACCCAATCCAAGACCCACCCTTAAGTACTTGGGGGGGGGGAAGGGTCAGTCACTAATCCCCTCCCTGCCTGCTAAGGGCTAGTGGTCAAAATGTAGTGTGTGTAGTTCCCCTTGCCTCATTGCAGGAAACTCCAGGGAAGGTACAGAGGATATTTTAAACACGAGATTCTGCAGATGCTGGAAATGCAGAGCGACATACACACCAGATGTAGGAGGATCTCAGCTCTGTGGAGAGGAACAAACAGTTGATGTTTCACCAGGACCGAGGAGATTTACCAGGATGCTGCCTGTCCCACGCGGAAAGGTTGAGCGAGCTAGGGCTTCAGAGTGGAGGAGGACGAGGGAGGCGACTTCAGATTCAGATTTATTTGTAGCGTACGTTGAAGCATGCAGTGAAAAGCGTTGTTTGCGTTAACAACCAACACACACAAGGATGTGCTGGGGGCACACGTTGTGGTACCAACACAGCATGGCTACAATGTTTGGCACAACATCACAAACAAACTCCTTTCCTACCCAAGCACCACACACAAAATGCTGGAGGAACTCAGCAGGTCAGGCAGCATTTATGGAGGGGAATAAACAGTCAACGTTTTGGACCAAGACCCTGTGACTGGGGTTTGTGTGTGTTGCTTGGATTTCCAGCATCTGCAGATTTTCTCTTGTTTGTCCTTACACACACACAGGCCTCCAACCCCAGAACAGGTCACTTCCAGGCCTCTGACCTCCAGTTGCTGGCCCTAGACTTCAGAATCAGAGACACCGGGCCTTGAAACTCCAGTGGCTGGCCCTGGACTTCAGACTCTCAGACATCAGGCCTTGAAGTTCCAGTCCTCGACCCTGGACTGCAGACTCACAGACATCGGGCGGGCCTCTGATGTCAACACAGGGGCTTTGACCTTTGTTGATAGAGCTGTATAGGGTAATGTGAAGCATAGACAGAGTGGAGAAGCTTCTTCCCAGGTGGCAATGTCCAAGACCAAAAAAACACCCTTTTTAGGAGAGGGGAGGAAGGTGAGGGGGGATGTCAGAGGTAGGTTTTTTTCACACAGAAAGTGGTGGAACACAATGCTGTAGATGGTGGTAGGGGCTGAGACAATAGGAACATTAAAGAGACTCTTGGGTAGGCATGTGGATTAAAGAAAAATACAAGAGTAATGGTCCCTGTGTGGGGGGGCAGGTTAGATTGCTGATGGAGTAAATTAAAAGGTTGGAGTAAGTTCTGGTCTCCTTACTTGAGGAAGGATGTACTGGCTTTGAAGATGGTGTAGAGGAAGTTCACCAGACTGATTCCAGAGATGAGGGGGTTAGACTATGAGGAGAGATTGAGTCGCCTGGGACTGTACTGGCTGGAATTCAGAAGGATGAGAGGAGATTTTATAGAAACATATAAAATTATGAAAGGGATAGGTAAGATAGAGGCAGGAAAGTTGTTTCCACTGGTAGGTGAGACTAGAACTAGGAGACATATCCTCAAGATTCGGGGGAATAAATTTAGGATGGAGATGAGGAGCTGCTTTTCCCAGAGAGTGGTGAATCTGTGGAATTCTCTGCCCAATGAAGCAGTGGAGGCTACCTCAGTAAATATATTTAAGACAAGGTTGGATAGATTTTTGCATAGTAGGGGAATTAAGGGTTATGGGGAAAAGGCAGGTAGATGGAGATGAGTCCTTGGCCAGATCAGCCATGATCTTATCGACGGGTCAGATGGCCTACTCCTGCTCCTATTT